>NW_028185150.1:8538000-8616874 GCF_003343005.1 Rhea americana
GGGGGGGGGGGGGGGGGGGCGGGGAGAGGTTGGACTGGATGATCTCCAGAGGTCCCTTCCAACCTCAACCATTCTGTGATTCTGTGAAGTCACTAATGATTTCTTGAAAATTTATATGAATGCTGATCTATCTGGTGACTGTTGTAGCTAAACTATCAGGCACAACTGATTAGCTTTATTCAGATAGGAAGTATCACGTAAATATGGTAAAATACATAAAGCTGCAAACAAGAAATAACCTAGAGTTTTGCTTCCTTGTGTGCAATAATATACAAAGGGTTACTATACAGAATTTGACAGGCATTTTAAAATATGCAGAATTTAAATTCTCTCCTCAAAGAATTTCATTGTCACAGCATTTTCTAGCATTTCCATAGCATCTGCACAACATATTTTTTTAAGATTATGGAAAAATGTTATCATTCAATATCATCAGTGGAATGTGAAAATAAGTGATCCTTTGTTCTTTCTGCTGTCTGTTGCTGACAGTAACTAGATCTGCATTTGATAAAGATCATTTTGTTGCTATAGAAAGCTTGCAAAGACAGACAGACACTTATAAAGAGATGCTTTGCATGCAACAACAGAGCATGGTCTTTTATTTGCAACAAATCCTTTTGCTGATTTCATTCAGCCAAACAAAAATTCCAGGGAAGCGCTTTAATGGCAGGAGATGGGCTTCACTACAGCTTCTGATGAGAGAACACAATAAGCAAACAGATGGGGTCTTATCATATACACTAAAACATACATTAGCACTGGAAGTATATCGTGTAGAAACTGGCATAACATTGACGCAATAATGACAGTAGAAACAAGGGACTGTGCAGCACCTAGGCTTAAACGCCACAGAATGTAGTTGTTTGCRTTTAATTAATTATGATAGCATGGGGTAACAAATGTGTAAGTATTAAGCTAAATAAGAAATTTGAGACTGCTTTACAGAAGTACTGTAAGTACTACTGGAGGGGAGTTTATCCAAATAMTCAGCTAGGAATAGTCCTGTGTGCTTATACTTTTTACCTATGTGCTCAGCCATCTGACTGATAAAGAACAGATATTAAAAAATGAAGACAAAATCATAAAACCAACTGGAAGTGGATATTACTAAGGAAAGAGCCTAGAAAAAAATCCATGATTACACAGAATCATACCACTAGAAGAATAATGGCTGCTACAGACAAATCCAAGAAGCACCAGTCCAACTTCAAAGATGATTTTTGCAAAAGCTGAAAATTGTCACATCAGATTGAACGTCAGGTCATTCCTGACTCCAGGGTGCTGTGCTCATCCAGAGATACAAAACAAGCTTAGTTTAAGTGTTGAGTTTATTCTGGGGTGTTTTGCTTGTTTTTTTGTTTGCTGTTTTTTTTTTTAAAAAAAGCCTCATTACACTACTTCGATATTAAGTAGATGTTTACCATGAGTTCATCTRAGACTTGATGGAATGCACATTGCTTTGGTTCATTCTAAAAATTTCCATCTTTGTCTGTGCTGTATCAAATAATGCCAATAGATCTCAGCCAAAACTGCAGTAAGAATTCTGGGGGGTTGTCCCTCTGTTCTGGTATATCCAGAGAAGGATAGATCTCCCAAGGCTTGGGGTGCAAGGCAGAAAGCGTAATACTAGAATTTGTTTCTAAAAACAGCCAAAAGAAGCCAGCTGAGAGTCTCATGTCCTTAAGTTTGCCTGCTTGTGCTGCACGCTGTTTTATGTTATGAGCTATGTCACTAGCAGCAGAGGGAATGAGGGAGCTTTAATTCCTCTGAGGTCTGTCCTGAGCAGCTTATGCATACATTCATGTGACAAATGATGAGCACGCAGTTATACAGTCATCCCTTCCTGCACCCACACCCACACCTGCATCTTTAGAGCTGTCCCTGCACAGGAGAACCGTAATACAGGCAGTCTGTATTAATAATTGTCTTTTTATGTTTTGGGGGTTTGCTCATCTCTTTGAAAGACCAATGATGTTAATTGGGTGGGCATTTGAGCAATAAGAGTGATAAATTACATTAATGTGCTTAACATTATTATTATCAGAAAGCTACTTCCGATCATTAACTCTGTAATATTTTTCAAAGAGGAAAGCAGGAGGCTTATAACTCAGCACTTCAGTTGCTTGTGGCAAACTCTGTCTCACTGAATTATTGGAGAAGCGTTTCAACTACACACAAATTACATTTCATGGTGATACTAAATCTAAATGCACTTTAGCACTAAATTTAAATGTTTCTCTATAAACCACGACACAGAGAAACAGTAGAGAAGCTTTCCTCAGGCACTGTATTATCATCCTGTAGGAAAATTGAAGAGTATTTTGATGCTCTGGCTTGTTAAAGTAGAAGTGTTTGGTCTTTCATGCCAGAACAAAGACATCACTACGAGGGATCCTTTTAGCTCTATAATTTGTCTTCTGCTCTTTCAAACAGATCTTTGTGTGTTCCCATTTATGAAAAGCTTAATGAAGGAGATATATAGCCTTCATTGAAAGCAACAAAATCTCACAAAAGCAATGTCTAGAACTGCTCATTGTTCCAGAGAAGGACTAATAGGACTTCATTTCTACACTGTATTAATATTCATATGGCTAATTTTTGTCATTAGGCTCTGGGTCAGCTGACTTGAGGTAAGGTGACCTCAGAGCAAACTATTCCTCAGCTGTTATCTATTCCCAGGTAGTGCATCCTGCTCCATGTATTATTAAGTATATTTGGAGGTGAAGTCCATAACACCTTATGCTCTAGGAAATTCAATCACTTTCTGATTTTTTTCCCCAGTGATTTAAAGGGAACTTTGTCATCTTGCTAGACTGATGGCAGCAAAAGCACAAGTCTGATAATTGGTTTGCATGAAACCTGCTTTAGGTTTTATCCTATAGCCACAAATAAGCCAATTACGCATGGCACCAAAGAACCAAAAATCTGGAGGAGGGCATCCTGTCTATGGGTTCAGAATAACCCCCAAGTCAGAGACTACAGTGAAGATAGGGCATCCAATCTCAAAAGGCAGCTCAGAACAGAACTCAAAATGTTGTCACTTTTGCTGGTGAGGAAATTAAGCACAAAACAAAATTTATAAAATCCTGGAAGCCTTTACTGTATGAGGTGGCCATTCAAAAATTTTGCTCATTCTAGTCAGCCAGCTTTCCTGAGTTGGAAATCAGGACTGTAGGGACTGTTGTACTCTTATCTCATTTTCCCAAATTGTTTGTGTAGTATTTACTAAAGGGTACTACTCAGATTTTGCATTTTCTTTTATCTTGTCTTCTTACTGACAAAATTCCTTTGATTTTTCATCCTGAGAGGGATAATGATTCACTGAATTAACCCGTAAAGTATGTCCCAGTGCTGGCATACTACTGCTCACACTGCTACTAAGCATAACTAACTGCTACTAAGCAATTCTCTGTGACATTGCCTGGGAAAAATTTCAGTGATGAGCCAAAGAATTTATATATAGTTCAAAAAATGCTATCTTGACTTTTTGCACATGCTGTAAAATAAGTGTTTATTGTATTATTTAATTAAGGCAGTGAGATGGGTCATATGCAGACAGACCCTTGCAACCAATTATTGTGCTTCCACTAGCCTGTACTGGACTTTCTTGGCGTCACAAAGATGTCATCAGCCTAGACAGCTGAGAAACTGGGTATCCAACATGCAGAAACATAAGCAATGCAAGATCATATTAATCAAAGTGATAAGCAATAAATGCGTGTGAAGTATCAGTCAAAAAGGAGAAAGTGTGGCATAATATTCAGTTCTAGGTAGCTACATACATTTTCAGGCCACTGTTTCCAATCATATGAATATGACAGTATCTGACAATACTTCTATGATGATCARTGGCACAGAAGTAACAGCTGCAAAACATACCATAAATATTGAAATCTCACAGAAAGTCTCGCAGAATTCAAACATCCAAGATTTATGGCCAAAATATTAGACAGCCCCCCTTCTGAATATATTTCCAAGCAGTGGGAAAAACAGCTTGGCCCAYCTTGTGGAGAAAAGGAGACTGGAGCAATGGAGTTGCAGGAATGGACCTGTGCCTAGGATTTGAGGCAAGCTAAAGCTTGATGCACTTGCTGACSCATCTCAGGAGATCACCACCCACAAGACAGAGAATTCAAAACATTGGAAAAAAAATCCAACTCCCTTCATGAYACATAATAAAAAGGTAAAGAATGACACTGAATATAGATGTATGTACAAGACCTCAAACATACCCTTGAGTAACGGCTGACACACAAATCAAGTTTCAGCCCAAAGGGTCAGGCCCATCCTTGAAATGTATCTTTCTCAGCAAACAATAGCTATGGGAAGCTGACAGACTTCCACCATAATTTGCACAATGGGTTATTAACTGGAGAACTGAGGTTCAGCAATGAGGAACTTGTCATATGGGAAGAGATTGACTCAAGTCACTCAGGACGCCCCAGAGTGAAGAAGTGCATAATGGTATTATTGCTATTCAAGCATCTGTGCACCTCTTTCACCACACAAAACAAGGAATACTTAATTGGTTTGATAAAAACTTCTGAAAAGCTTGCTTTTTTTATAACATCCCCTCAGAAGGTTAAAAGAAGATTCACAGTGGCTGGAGGAAAGGTGAGTTTTTAAGAAGTTATGTCAGCACTGACTCTGAAAACACAGGAATGCTGGCATGTACGATTCCACCTCAGAGTAAAAGAAGGGTTTTATGTGTGACCTGAAGAAACAGGGCATCAGTATACTCAAAATTCAGTTGTAACTAATTTCTTTCCACAATTGTCCCTGTTCCAGATACAGAATCATCAAATCTAATTTTTATCTTCCATGAAACAGCAGAGTAGGTGGCAAGGCCGAATCCAAAAATCAGATTCTTTCTCTCTAGTCTAACAAATACATTTTTTCTTCTACTTTAATTTTCAGATCTGCATTTCACAAATCTGATGTAAAATTTCTGTTGCAATTTTATTTTCATATTTCTTTATGACCTCCTCTGTGCAACTTTTACTTGTAAGTCTCATGGTTCAAAACAGCTCCCTCCTTCTCTCAGGAGAAAATATACATGATGGAGGGACAGACATGTATCTTGTTTACATCTGTCTAAAATATCTCAACTATTTTTAATAATGTTCCATTTCAGCAATTAGGATCTGATAAAAAGGCAAAGGATTACTCTCCCTCTCCCCAGCCCCCACCTCGAACAAAGTTTCCTTAACTGTTTTGTAATCAACCAGATTTTTATATTACCTAGATTCAGAATATTATTCTGAGAAATTATCAATAAATAAACAAGCTAACTAGAGCAAACAGAAACAGCCTGGGATTGGGCAAGTTTGCTCAGTTACTTTCCCATTGTGTTTCTTATTATATTTCATTTAATAGCAGAACCATCAAAGTTATGTCTTCTGACTACAAATTGTAAATTTCTTTATAGAAGCTATGTAGATCATCTTCTCTGCTGAACCCTAAAGTCTTGCATCATTATTCTTACTTCCTGGAGGCAAAAGAAATACCAGATTCCTGCCACATATTGTCAGATGCTAAAACTAAAAACTGAAACATAGAGCTTCCAGGATGACTTTTGATACACAGCACAGAGAATGCCACTCTAATAGCAGAAGAGCCTTGGGGACAGATCCACAGTTGTGCTAACCATCCTACATGACTGGATGCCAAAACATGAGGCTCCAAAATTTCCATTAACTTCAGTGTTTCAGGATTCCTCACTTATTTCATCTTTTCAGTAACTTTATTTAAGAAGAAAAGAATTCCTATATTCACAGTAGTGGAAACTAAGCCTGATTCACAGAATATTGCCTTTAAAAGTATCCTATATTTTTAAGGAATATAAATTGAAATACAGAAATTAAAAATATGAATTGCAATTTCTAGAACAACTAGAACAATTAATAATGGGGGACATGTTTTATTTTTCTTCTATTTTTTTCCTAGTGGTTACTGCAATCTTTTCTTCCATATGTGTACAAAACTAAAAGTCACAACTTGAAAAAATGTCCCATCCAGCATCAGCTATGAATTTATGGAGTAAAATAAGAGTTTCTCTCCAATTACACATGCACTAGCTAACACAGCTCTTATTTTTCAGCATCTATACAAAAAAGGATGTCAATACTAAACTAAAGTAGGCAGAACATTTACCCTACTATGTCATGAAACTACTAGCATCCAGGAAGGCTTATTAGTCTTAATATATATGTTGTGCCTTCAGAGTTCTACATCCAAAGATTCTCCAGAAGTTGCCTGAGGAGCCATAAGGTTTCTCTCTCTGCAGACCGCCACTAAAAACAATTTGCCCAGCTAGCTGTAGCCCAGTCAACACTTGAGAATTACAGATGGGAACCAGAGGGAACAAATGAATGACCAATATTCTTTCAATTCAATTCACATCCATAAATTGCTCATTTGGTTTCTATTGTTAAGGAAGAATTACCAATATTCTGCTAAAAAACAGGGACTGTCTTGCTTAAACAGATCAAGCTGCACTGTGGCTGGCATTGGGGACTCCATCTGATTATGCGCTCCTCTTTCCAATTTCCTTCTGGTCTGTACTTGCACAACACAGACTTCGAATTTTGTCTCYCTGTTTGCCCATCAAGACTTCAACTGCAGGTAAAGTTCCCCTTCAGGCATAAATATGTTTATTGCATGATTTCAGTTCAAAAATTTCAGGCTAATGTGCTGCTATAAAACCTACAAAAGACAGAAGAGGAGCAAGATAATTCAGTAATAGACCCCTCAGCATTTCATCTCCTTCATGAGAGCAAGGATGAAAGTTCCCAGATCACTGCCACTTCCACAGTATCTGTGGATATACTCAAACTTCTGTACCTATACCAGATGAACATCTAGTCATGCAGTCTTTTGAATAAACTATAATTAGAGATCTGACAAGGTTGCAGGAACCACTGGTTACTGCAAAAAAACAACTAGAAGAAGCTGTGTTTGCATTGTGTTTGTCACAGTTTGGGGTTGATGGTGGGCAATTTCTCACTTTCATTGCAGTCTTTATTGCAAGAATTAAGATCAGAATATTAAATATCCAGTATATTCTGGGAAGTGAGAGACTGTAGTAAATCATACTACTCTGACCTTTTCAGGTTC
The DNA here is from genome assembly GCF_003343005.1 of Rhea americana. Taxonomy (NCBI): domain Eukaryota; kingdom Metazoa; phylum Chordata; class Aves; order Rheiformes; family Rheidae; genus Rhea; species Rhea americana. The sequence goes on from NW_028185150.1 coordinate 8,545,117, forward strand.
TGAAGTGTGATTTACTTAAGTTATTCCCACTACTCATACTACTACTAACATGGAAGAATATGTGTTAATACTGAAAAAACAGCTTATTTTTGAGTTTTGAATGTAGCATTCTTGGTGGATCTGACCCTAAACATATTTTCAAACGAGGGTTATGAGGATACAGTTCTTTTAACACAGGTATCTACAGGTATCTACAGTCTGTTCACCACAGATTCTGWCTATTGTTGATAGAGAAAAATAGGCACTTTTTATCTGATCTATTTTAAACACCCATTCTGATAATTTGTGCCCTAGGTCTTCTTTCCTTTATGAGGAACCTAGAACAAAGAACTCCCATTCATGAACTCAGAGTAATGAACAATACCTCCTCTGCTGGGACATCCCTCTTGAGACTGTTAGTAATAGTGAAGCAAAAACTACTGTACAGAAATTGAAATTAGTTCAGAGCCTGAGCCCTGTGCTAACCAGTTCCAATCCTCAGGACATTTTAAATTAAAAATGGACTCGGAAACACACTCTGAAACTGTCTCATATCTACTTATAGTGACACTCAATTCTCTTTTCTTAAATCAAGACAGAGACTTGAATTTACTCACATGATCTCATCTCTAAATAAATCCACAACCATCTTTAAGGTGAACAGATTTTCTTATAAATTACAAACAGGATACATTTTGATTCAAAATCTGTCTAAAGAGTGATTATGAATCCACAATCTATCTAAACCTTTCCTTGGTGAAATATATGTGGGCTTTGTTCACCTTGGGAATGCTGTCCCCTATAAATCCAACCTTTTGGGTGAATAATAAAATCACTGAAGCAGCAGATAAGTCAATTCAGTCATATATCTGTGACTGGAAGGCTAAATTTACTTAGGCTAAATTTAAAGATACTTAGGCTAAATTTAAAATCTTGATTTTCTAAAAAAAGTCATTATAGTTTTTTCTAAAAATATATATATTCTATGATCATATTCATTTTAATTGTTTCTTTTTCAGAAAAATATAATATCAAACCTATTAAGTTCTTTGCCTATGTTATATGAAATTCTCTGTTTTTTTTATGTTAGAATAAGCTCCATTAGAACATTGTGCTTGAAAAGTACATTGTTCAGTAAAGGTATGTATAGAAAACAGCTGGGGAAAAAAAAACAATAAATTTTCTCAGATTAAAAAAAGAAAGAAAATAGGATGGACTCAAAAATGAACAAGAAGTTACATTCTGACAAAACACTAAGCATTTATTTGTGGGATTTTCTATAGAGATAGAATTCATTTTATTACTATTGTACATTATGAATTTGGATTAAAAAACACAGCAATAAGTGTTTACTAATACCAGCCTTATTTAATGAGACTTAATGAATTCATTAGAAACCACCCTAGAATAAGGTCCCTGGCAATCTCCTTCCATGCTGAAGATCAGAAATGTCATGCCTATTCCATATTAAAATGGAATATTAAAATATTTTGGAAAGGGTAGTGTTGCCCATGAGAAGTGAAACAACTTCCCATATCCAAGAGCTGCTTCGCACTTTGCCAGAATAAATCATTCAGCGCAAGAACATTTCTTAAATTTCCTATAGAAAATTTCTTAAATTCAGAACATAACAGTGCAGTATTAGTATAGAAATTTTGTTAATGCTTTATCTTACTATGAAGCATATGTTTGACATTTAATATTAAATACTGAAAACAACAAGCAATGGAAGGTTTGTCTCTGTACAGCTTACATGAGCCACAAATATCTTTATTTTCTTAATTATTTTCCCTATATGCTATATATAAATGTGAGTCAAACAACAGGGCTGTGGTAGCACTGTTTTGATTTACTTGCTAGTGGAGAACTACACTGCCATCCTATAATAAGCCAACTCACAGCAAAGCTGCTTTCAAAAGCCAAGCAAAATACATTTCTCAGCAAAAGATAATCTATTGTGACAAAGGCAAATTTCTATCATAAAGAACAAGAAGAAAATAAAACTTGCACACTATTGAGCTACATGCAGAAAATGAATACCTGTATAAGATGTATAATTATATTTGTAATTACCATTTCCTTTAGCGGTGGTTGGCTTTTCATGTTTAGTCATCACGACTGTATTTCACAGGGCTGCTCCCGCTGCCACCTAAATCGGAGAGTGCCTGGAGGTTGAGTGGTTCAAGATAAAGTGTACTGCATCAACATTGTCCTACCTGTCACTGAACGAATGGTGCTGGTGAAGTTTCACCGACTGAAATATAAGAAGATACTAATTTCCGAAGTAATTAATATTTCATGAGTGTTTAGTTTACTATTTAGAGTTGGCATGCTAGGGTCAAAAGAATGGAAGAACTTGTTCTCCTTCTTTATTATTATTACTGAAAAAAGAAAAATTTTCCTGCAATATACTCACGTGTAGCTAGTATTACTGTTTAAATGCTTACGTACCCTGCTGATCAAGGGTGTTGCACATCATCCACATGGGAACACTTTGATGCTATACATGTAGATTTCAGCAGTGTTTGTGTGTGCAAGGTGAGTTATATGGATTTTTTTTTCCTCATAAAAGACAGCTTTTATCTTATATTTAAAAGGCACTGGCTTAAAAGCCAAAAAAGCATTCCTACCCTGAATTAAAACACCGAAGCAAAAGGAACCTTATGCTGATAAATCCGCTGGTTTAACTTTGCATGACTGGGCATTGCAGTGTCCTTAAGACTCCCTTCTTCTGCCTCTGTGCAGACATTACATCCTAAGTTTACTAGTTTTACCCTGATTCACCTTGCTTCCATAACACCAGACAAGCTTAATGATAAAACACAGCAAAAGTTTATTCAGCAAGACAGAAGGTCAGGTTTAGGAGCACAAGATTAGAAAGAACAGGTAACAAATAAAATGATAAAAAATGCAGTTCTTGATACGTATTGAACTAGATCATTCTTTCAGTTTCTTCAGTACTCCTCATCTAGATTTCTTTCAATGTCACCTAGCTAGAAAAAGTGACAAATAATAGGCAAAATGCTCCACTTTTCTCAGTGTTCCTGAGTGACTACATGCTATTATCCACACTACCATAAAAACCATTTGTATATCTTTGCACCTGCAATTCAGATGCCTGAAAGAAGTCTGTGTGGAACAGCAATGATGCTGGGTACCTTGCCTGTTCATTTCCACATTTTAGCATCAAAGTTTTTTGGAAGTAATTAAAATGTTTGTGACTGTTGTTTGGACTGACTTGAAATTCAATTTAGAGACAAAATACATATAGGTATAGCCTTGGTTGTGTCAGAATGTTAACATTTTAAGTTTCAAATATTCCCAAAGAGATTAAGTCTGTATATACAATTAAATAAGATATTTCTTTTTTGTACAATTTAGGCACAACTCATTTTTCTATAAAACATATTTTCTGAACTATTTTTGCTGCATTTTATAATTACTCATTATACAGTATCCTGGCTCCTCGCGTTTGACGTGTCTGGAAAATATAGAAATATTTTCAAAAAGAAAGGCAAGGAAAGATTTAAATCATGTCTGTAAATCCATAGTTAGACCATGTGTAATAATCTACGATTTTAAGAACTCAGGAAAAGAATAAGTACATTGCAGAAATCCAGCTGAAAGTCTTCTGTGCTTAATTTAATATTCTTTCTTTAACAACAGAAAGAAGAAAACCTTGAGAGCTATGATGAACATGGCATTCAAGTTCATGATTCTGCAAATACTTGCAAAAAGAAGCAGAGAAAGAATTATAATGAGAACTATAATTTGTCCATTGCAGTCAAATCAGGAGCATAAACTTGATGGAACTGTACAGGTCAGCCTCAGAAATTCAAGTTAATAATAACTCATTTTCATTTATTAGCCACATTGGAGAATAATTGATTGAATATATGAAAAGGAAAGGAATATACATTGAGAGCTGTCTGATTTACTAAAAATTGCCACTAAAAATTACATTACATTAATATTAAAGAAGCACAGACAAGGATTTAAAATCTAAAGAAATAAAGGAATTAAGGTTACACATGTAGTCTGAATGTGGTCCCTGAGTGAGCACTAGCTATAATATCCCTGAGTGAGCATTAGCTATGATATAGTTGAATTATACATCCCATCTTATTTGTTCCTCAAGGTCTCCTGACTCAATGTTCAGCTTTAGTTTAATATTTTAACTATGTCCCAACTTTTTAACGTAGACAAGCCAGATGTCTTCAGTTTGGTCTGTGGTTTATCTTTATGGGTGCAGAAATTGCTCCGTCTGCACAAATTCCTACCTTTGATTTCCAGGCTAGTTCACACTATAGCTGAGCATGTATATCCAGAGAATATTGTCTTGAACAAGGAAAACAGTTTAAAGTATTTGTTGCTTCACCCCAGCATTTGCTGCTCCTCTTAGTTGTACCACTAAAACTGTCCATGGGGCTGCACTGTAGACCAGGTCACTAATCAAAGTAAACAGTTACTTGCTTAAGTCGGCTTAGGGTAGTGATCACATCTGCAGCACAGCCCCACGAGCATTTGTATCTGCACAAAAGGGGTCTCTGGTTGTGACAAGGCGTGAGAAAGGACAGCCAGAATCAGGGGGCAGAAAGAGGGTGCAAACTTTTTAAGAAAGGCTTGCCACTGGAGATAACACCAAGGAGCTGCACCCTGCACTTCTGCTTGTCCTTGGAAGTAAAACACTAAAAAGGGATTGAGGATAAACTCTACCAATTTAACTTAGCAGTATCTTAGTGCCTTTCTGTGCTCTTCTTACAGGTCTGCAAATGACTACATAGAGAGCATGGACAATTCTCATTTACAAAGGTCCTCTTCACAGCACTCCATTCTTGCAAAGAGGCCTTAAATTTAATTTAGCTCCATGTAATAACACTCCACACAATCAGAACAATGCAGAGTGTTTTTAATATAGAATGAATGAGAAAAAATGGTCCTACTACAGACAGATTCAGGGAACTGGATGCTAAATGAGTTTGCTGAAATCACAAAAATTTTGGTTGTTAGCAGATATGCTACATTTTTCTTTGTTCARATCTCTAGAGATGTCCGTGTCAAGGACGCTTATGATATAGTCAAAACACTAAAACTTGATACACAAAAGATGAAGCCTGAAGTATATGGTTATCCATTAACACAGCTGAAAAACCTGGAACATCTCTCAGTGAAGGAGGAGGGGAAAGTATTGGTCTACAATCTCTCCCTAATACCTCTAAATTGATAACCATTCGATAACCATCTGCCGAACAGATGAATCTACCCAAAGGAAATAAAGATGACACTAAAGAATGATGACATAACTACATTTACTACATACATTAGTGCCTCATGTAAAACTGAAAGTATCAATTTTGCCTGTAATCAGCATTTTAAGTTACACTGCCATAACCTCTGCTCAGAGATATAATCAATGTGATATTTTTCCTGCCACTTCTGCAGATCAGCTGCAGACCTATTCTAACATGATGAAATGTTCTTATTGTTTGTTTTTCCATGTTTCATCATTCATTGTCCATCAGTTTCTAAACACTTAATAAAACTTACGGCAATAAACACTGCCTTTAATGATTTTTTACAGATCCTTTTGCTAAAGGTGGCTCTTTTGAGGAAGGGATTTTAAAATGCCATTTTGCTTTTGGATATATGCAACTTATACTCTGCCCTAAGGAAGCACAAGGTGAAAGCAGGCAGCTCTGGAAGCAGATACAAGAACAAGCTGAAGTCATGGCACTGTAGTTGTGCCATTGAAAAGGCCTTTTTCAGTGTAACACAATACTTCCATCGATCACTCCCTAACCTGCTGCATCCAAATGAGTCAGATGAGCCTCCACAGCATTAACTAGTAGGTCTTTGCCTAACATCCTCATTATCTCACATCTTTTCACAGCTGAGTGGGTGATTACGCTGACTGATGTCTGGGAGCAGCAGGCGGCTGTGGCAGGAGCAGAGCTGAGCTGGGCACTGAGGTGACCCCAGGACTGACAGTGTCCTCCACCTGGGGCACAGTCCCGCAGCAGCGCTAGCTCACTGGGGCAGTGAGAGCAACACCAGGGTGTCCCTGGTGAGGCTAGGACAAGTATCTTCCTATGACAAATCTAATTAATTCATTTCCATAAAGGAAACTGTTAAAAGCTGGCTCAAATTAGCTTCTTAAACACTCATTAGGGAATATCATGKCACAGAAGCACAAGTAACCTCACTCGGATGCCACCCTGCTATTCGAGGAGAAAGCTGCTATACTGTAAACCTATTTGCAAGCAAAACATTATTCAGATAATTTTTTCTGAGCAGCAAGTGAAAAGGAAAATTTAACAGCTAAATAAAAAAAACCACATGAAATTCCAGATATTTGAAACTCTTTTTTTTCTTGGTATTTCTAAAATGCTGTAATGTAAGGTTCATTGACAACTAGATGTTATTCCTCTGAACCAAGTGATTATGTCTATCAGGAGAATGTAGAGTATCTAACTATAATAAAAATAAGATAAAAAACAAAAAATCCAAGTTTTCTAGCAAGTTAACGTAGATCAGAAGAAATTTGGGTGGCATATGTTATTTAGAGAAATTTACCCAAATTGGTCTTGACCACTGGACCTATATTGCTCCATCATTAATTGGAATGTTTTATTAGAAGCTTGAAAAGAGCTTTAAATTCATAAAAATTCTGCCAAATGTTTTTATTAAAAAAGAGAAATGTTTAGCAAAGTTTCTACATAACCATACTTTCTGTTCCTTAGACTAATTCTAAGGAAAATTTGTTGCATTGGGAAGATGTTTATCTGAAAATATGCGTATAAATATCCTCTAAAGACAATGCTGTTTTCTACTTAGAAGCTTATTATCGTCTTTATCCTAGCCAAAATGAATGACTGAATGAATGGTCATGGATGCAGCTGCTTTCTTTAATAACTGCATCTGATATTGTACATTGTCTGCTATGGCTGGCTGCTGCCAGCATCTGCTCTGCTGACAAACAGGCACTTTGCTCAGATAATTTTATTTGCTGCTTAGCTGTGGCTGCTGTCACTAGATGGACTTCAGTTCTGTGTCTCACTGCAATCTTTTACTGCTCATTTCTTTTATGATTAGATTTAAACAGTACTGATTGGGACATGTCTTCAAGTACTTACCAATATAGTAAATGTGGTTGGAGCAGCCAAAAAGGAGTGAACTGAAGCCCTAGCCTGCACAGACCAGTTCGGACATTTGGGAGCACAGATTCTGATACTACAGGAGTTCCAGCAATCAGTGCAAACCACAGACCAAGCTCTCCTAAATACCATCGCAACTTTAACATACTCTATGTACAGTAAGTTTCCTATATCATATAACTTTCACATGAGCTATCATGACTCAGAGAATCTAGCATTCATCAGTGACTATCTTCAATCCCTTGCTTTTGCTACATTCTTCAGGCAGCCTGCTTGTGAGGGACGTAGTAAGCATAATCTTGTCCATCTAACCCAACTTAAAACTCTCCTTGTCTCCATGCATGCCAGAGGAAGTGGAGAAGTTGTAATCAGCTTCTAGGGCTTCTCTTTTTGCACACTGACCCTCTAACCTTCTTGGAGTAGATCAATCTACCTCATGAAGGCATTAGAATAACAAGTTCCACATATTTCCTAGCTAACATCTGCATCCCACTCTGATTTCCCCCGGTGGCAAGGTAAGTGGTAAATGCTATAAAACTTATATCACTCTGGTTTTGCTAGGAAAGGTGTAGAGCAAAGAAGCATGTTCCGTTATGTTCAGGCAATAGAAAGTAAAACTTTGAACATGCAGCTTCAGCAAAATATCAAAGTACTGATGAGAAAAAGCAAATTCTGCAGAATGACAGAGGGTATGATGTCTTTAGCAAGAAGAACTGGTCTATTCATACCGCTCTTTCACACTGTCTATAAAATCAAGCACGTAAAATTGATAAAAATAAAAGCTAGGAATCTAGGGAACAATGGTGCAACAAGTAATCAATTCAATGACAAATTCTCAGCCACTGAATGATTATTCAAGACACTGCTTATAATCATCCAATGCCCTGAACCAGCACCTTCTCCTAGGAACTAATAAGTATCCTGAGAGGCTAAGATCAAGCAAGCTATGTGCATAAATAGCCTCTATTGTTCTACCAAAAAAGTCACGTACTAGAAAAATAGAATTTTTCTGACAGGTAGAGACTAYAAAAGAAGTCATCTTTTGGGCAAGAAAATTGTTTTCACGGTGGTAAAAAAAAAAAAGCATATTACTTAGAATTTTTTTTATCTATTGATCTGCCAAATTTCTCACAAAACTCATTTGCTTGAGTGCTGTTATTGGAATAACAGTGACAAGGTATTTTAATTTCTATATACGTTCATCCTTAATTTTGTGAGATGATATGCCAGAATGAATGCCAATCAGTGTCAGTGGACACTCAAAATGTGGACATCCCTTCATTAGGAATGACTTTTAAACTATGAACTCATTTATTACTGACTTCTTAATCAGCTGATGATAACTTTTTTCATTTGGCAACCTGGGACAAGATCACACAATAGGTTAAAGGCTTGCAAGTTAAATGCAGGTTAAAGGTTTCCTAGACTATTAATAATCTCTTGAGACACAAATCTCACAGTCAATTGACTAAGGAAATAAACATTCTTGTATTAATGAGACAGAACAAGCTAAGGATAAAATAAGATAAACTGCATTGAAAACAAAGCCTGAAAGCCTATAAAATTACACGTCTTAAAATTCCTGTGATTTGGGCAAAATGCAGAGCGTCAGCTACTGAATAAATTATGAAAAGCTGAAAACTTATGATCTGTAAGTAAGCTTCTTTTCATTGCATAAGATCATATATTGGATCATACWTTTTCCCAACCTTTTTCAGAATACTCTCATGCTTGTCCTTAAGCATGGCAACATTGTGTCATCATTTACCAAGGGAAATTCTTGGAGAACACATCCTTGTATTCACAGCCTCAGCAAGAGACGAGTCCAGCACTGACATGCAAAGATGCCATGATCAGAGTCTTAACATCAGTAATGTTCCAGCTGGGGTCAGGTTTCCAACCATCTTCACAAAGGAGGCCAGGCAGTTAACATGGAGCTTGGAGAGAACTTTCTTCTCTTTTCCTACTCTGTTCACTCTCACTGATCATTAGCCATAACCTTTAGCCCGACTTCTTCATAGCTAAGTTTTGGCTTTATGTTTTCCACCACAGTGTATAGCTGTTACATTATATTTATCWATTAGGCCAGTGCATGCACACAGCCTAGGCTCAGGCCTTTTCCAAATACATGCAAAATTGAAGTTAGCTATCCTAAGGCTAAAAGACAAATGCATTATTATAAGAACATAAACAGCAAAGAAGAAGGGAAAGAGGAATTTGTGGTAGAGATGGTCTCCCACTTTCCACTTCTTCATCAATGTCCCCACAAATCTCTCAGGGATGAACCTGTTCCTGAGGTCTTAGCTCTGCAGGAGTGAKGCACAGAAGGCTCATGCTCCATGGCCCAGGCATTTGAGGCACACAGGGCTGCACTCTTTTTGTAGAGGACAAGAATTTCTTTTCCTTTGCTACTCAGCAGTCCTGGTAAAGACCATTGAGTCAAATTGTGGCCCTTTTCTTTTCCTCATTAAAAAAATAAAAAAGGGGGGGGGGGAGAAAGAATATTAGTTTTGTCAGTGCATAGACCTGTTAATTTCAGCTCTCCATATACAGAAATATGTATCCATCAAATTATATTAATTGACTTAATTAATACTCCAACCTTTGTGGAATTAGAGAAAGATTATTACTTTTATTGTTTCTGTCATTATTCATCTATCACAATAATGAAAAGTGTCAGGAAAGAGCCTTCCTACATCTTCAAAAACATACCATTCAATCTATAAAAATACACATAGCCAGAAATATAGGCAGGATTGGTTACTGATGTGTCATCTCTAGCTTCTAGATCTGTTATTCTTCATATAGACAGATGTTTTGCTAAACTGTTTGAATTATAGGTTGCATGAGGAACTCCAGCTCTCCTTTGAGATGGTGCAGTTTTAGCTGCTATCAGCAGGTGGCAATGTGTGTAATTCAGTCTCATAGGAATTGCGAAGCTCTATTCAGTATGCAACCTGCAGTACAGGAAACATCAATGAATCTCTACTGAAGAAAGTAGAGGACCACCCAACAAAGGTCTTTCTTAGAAGCAGCAAAAGAGATAACATGAAATTAAGCCATGACAGTTATGTTCCTGCTTGTGACCTGTTGTATTTCAACTGATCATCCATTTGGATAGGAGAGATCAGTGTGATTCTTTGTTAATTTGGCAGTGGCATAAACTATGTTTTCTTTGGTTTCAGTTTGTTTATATACCATAAGCAAAACAGCTTTCAGAAATAAACCTGGACTGCAATGAGCTACAGGAGATAAGAAGGCTCTGAAGATAGTTCAGTCTTGGTACTACATGTAAATCTCATTTCTTTGGCTGATGTTTCTGCCAGAAAATAGGCACAGATAGGCACAAAATACACCACCTGCAGATGTGAACTAGAGACACAAGTAACAAAACACTTCTTCAATATAGGAAAAAAGGCAGCTTTAGAAACATAATCTTATTTCTACATAGCTAGAAGGCATACGGATCCAAAAACCTAAATGTGTCTATGAATCTTAAACATCTAGAAATAATTTTGTGAACATCTCCTAATAGGAAAAATATGTACATAATCTGATCGAAAGAGACAGATAGACATATAGACAGAGACAGACAGATGGACAACAGTAAATAAATATTTCCAAATAAACAGACCTATTCATTCAACTACTTCCTGTTCTTAAGCAAAGTCCATTTTTCTTCTAGCAGTCAGCCACATAAATAACTGGACCTTAATTCCCTGTGGTGGTTAAATAAGGCTGAAATCTTTCCATTTCTAGGGCTACTATTCGAGTCCTCACCATCATCTTTATAGACTTTTACTTGTGTGGGATCAGAAAAATATTAGTATTTTTATTATTCCCTTGTTTTTACAGCTAACCACATGTACATTGTTTACATGTCTCAAAGGAGGCACTAGAGATGTCTTCTGTCACAAGACACCTACAAAGGCAGCAGTAAGGATGAGAAGAGGGAAGATCCACTGTAAGTGAGCTAGTGCGACAATAAGAAAGCACACCATTCATGTGAGGACATGCATGAAGGCTTTGCAGGGCAAGGAACCAGGTGCAGGCTCTGGACRTGTGGAGCTTCAACATAGTGGGAGATACAAGGATCCTCCTTTGGGATTGTGGTGAAGAGCAAAGCGTAGTCCTGGGCAAGGTACCTTGCTTTATGTATTTGGCACTAAAATTCATCATGAAGAAGCTAATATGAAAGTGTTTGTGAGAAAAATATGACTGTAAATATGACATAGGCAAGGTGCCAGTAGATGGCACTCCAGAATGAGTAGCACCCTTTCCAAGATTTTGAAAGACAAATAAAACCTACTTTTGTATGGGCTGTTGTGCACTGCTGTTTTCAGGCAGAAAGAAATCTAAACTCCGAGGAACACTGGAAATGCAGGTCCGAGATGAGTCCACAGCATCATTGCACCAGTCCGTGTCAGGAACCCAGAGGTGTCTATCTACTTACTCAACCCCTACCATTGTCCATTCCTGAAGGCCTGCACAGTTCCCAAGTCGCTGGAGCAACCCTGCAGCCTTAGCCTTCCCACTGGTCATAAGGGGTTCATATCTAGATCAGGCAAGGCAGGAAAGTCAATTAGTCAAAGCCAACATGCAAATTAGGTGGTCATGTAGTGTTAACAGAGGAAAATGTTTTAAGGGAATAATCAACAGAGGATAACTGTGTTGTAAAAGCACAGAACCCTCTGTTGRGTAAGATCAAATGTTAATGCTTCTTCTTTAGAAGTTTTTCTTAACCACAGCAATGCTATGGCAGAGTTGCTATGGTAGTACTGGCCAAGATCTACTGAAATGGTTCAATGGGCAGTACGGCTGCAGGAGGGATGCACGGAGATGCATGCAGCAGAGCCTGGCCATGTACCTGGATGTGAGGAGGTCACACTAGTGCAGCACTAGGCTTGACAAAATCCTTCTTCTAAGCTCTGTGACCTTCACCAAAGAAACCGACACTAAAATGCTCATGAAATCCAGATATTTCCTTAAATTTGTGATATATGTAGCAGTTAAATCCAAAAATTGGAGAGATCATTTTTTGTCAAGTATCAAGTTTCTGCCATAAGCTACTTTTTAAAACAATTGAAATCCTCTTTTATTTTTTAAAAAGAAGGAAGTTTTGTTGGTGATTTAAATTTCATTTTAATTTTCATCTTCTTGTAATCATGAAGAATATTCATTATCTTTATGTAAATACAACATAAGATGGAGAAACTAAGTAGTGGTGTGAAAATAAAGCTTTTTCTTGTGCTTTCTGAAAAGTCTGTAAGTAAAATAGGCTTAAGTTGCACTCTTTTCTAACACAGATTAGAAGTTAAAGGAGACAGTGCTTGAAACAGTGTTTAAATCTTTCAGAAATACAAGATATTAGATCTAGGGAAGTTAATTTCACTTTCATAGATTGAAATTCTATGTAACAGAAGGTAATACCCTGATAAATAATAAAAATGAGATCAAGTTGTTGTTGTAAGAAGGAACAATTTCAAGTTTTTGTTCCCATCTGATCCTCAGTTAAATTTTGATGATGTTCATCTTCAAGATTTTTATTGAAGTCTATATTGAGAATAGGCATATACATTTACAGGGCCTGTTCTTCTCTCTGGGGTACCACTAACATACAAAGTACTCTTTGATTTCAATATTGTAGATGAAAGTGGCTTTCATCTACATACAATATCATATAAATCCTTCACTACAGACACTAACATTAACCAGTAACCACAAAACACAGCTGCCTCAGGTCAGCCTGATGAAAACAAACTTTTTCACAGCCATGTTGTCAACAGCCTTTGTAAGCCTTAGGTGCTTTAAATTACTTTTGATTACAGAATTTTGATTAAGAATATTCTCCTTATCAGTCACAAACAAGCTTGTCATTGTGGGGTTTCAGCATATCTGCATTTCAAACTGCTTACCATAAAATTGTTTATCAGCTGTTTTGAGAATTTTCAAAGGATGTAGGTTTCACTAATTCCTTTCGCAGAACAGGCTATCTGGAGATCAGTTAGAGGCTCTGACTTGCTAAYATGAAAGCCACAGAAGTGACCTTTTTTATGCACAGACCTATGGAGAGATTTCCCTCCCCTATGAGCAGAGGACTGGCCTGTCACCAGAGTATAAACAGAGTGACTGTTTTAAATGAAAAGAGCCATGCATCCTCCAAAGTTCAATCATGTTTTACAATATTCTAAAGTCTTTGTCATATTTTTTGATTGTCACAGTAACTTGGCCTACATGTTCCCTATTACCCACAAATTTAAGAACATACAACTCAAAAAGTGTAAAAAAATTAGTAAAGAACATACATTTTTCCCACATAACTAATGTGCCACATCTTTATCTGCATATAGTTGCAAACATAAGTGTATCCTATGTATGAAAAGGAGTCACTTTACGTATGTCTATGGGGAGCAGATATATTTTAAAATGTACTTTCACATCCTCCACATTGAAAATTTCTAAGTCATTTTGATTCACAACTGAAACTCATTAGCAGTAGTAATGGAGAAAAGTCTTGAAACTGCTTTTTACTTTGAATGATACAAATTCCTTCCCATCAACAAAATAACCTTAAATGCTACAAGAAGCTACAAGAAGAGATTAATTTGTAAGTTCTATTCTTCAACCTAAGCCAGAAAAGTTATAGTCTTACCATCCTAACCTGATCAGACAAAAACAGGAAGGCAAATAGAACTGAAGAGTAATGAAATATTTGGGATTTCAAAAAAAAAAAAAAAAAAAAAAAAGAGAGAGAGAGAAAAGAAAAATGTTCGGTTCTATTTTGGCTTAAACATAAACTATTTTTTATTTTCCTATCTGTTTTTCAGTATCCCCTGCTTTTTAACAAGTAGCTAACAATAACATTGCTACACTAACAAATTTTCATGTTTCATAATATTTGATGTTTCTTCTTGAAGTCATTCATCTCCAAACAGCTAACTATAGCTTCTATTTCAGAAAAATAGTGCTTATCATAAGCTTACAATATGTCCTTAGAAATTTTAAGTATTAAACAGTAAATACAAGTATTCCAAACATTGCTGTCTAGATTCATGATTTCAGACCAGTTGTGGTTGGCACACATTAACAGGATGATGATGCTTTGTTTTTATTCTGAGTGTATCAGATCCTGCTCACAAAATTCTAGATGTCTCTAAGCTGCCGCTTCTTTTTTTTCACTTACAATTCACTGCTTTTTGTTTTCCATATCCAAACTCACCACACACAGATAGAAATGTTGTGTATTTGTTTGAGTAAATCTCCAGCATGCATCTGGGCTCTACCTAGGAAATACTAATCAATCAGTAATGTTCTTCATCTTCTGTCAGAAAGAGATATTCAGAAATGAGCTAAAACAAAAAACTATATAAAACAACAATTCATAGAAATAGACAGAGATGTTCAAGTGAGCTCTGTTTCAGTCTCTGGGAAATCCTGTTACATTAGTTTTCTGCAAACAGACATGTTTTGGGGAGTGACTGTGCAATGGTGCACAGGGAAGGGCATAGGACACTTGCATCTAACACTGGTGTGTTGAGTGGCTTTAAGTAAAATATCTTGCTGCTGTGCACTTGCTTCCTCATCTCCTACATGGAAATATTACCAGCTGAAAACCTGGTAACAGAAAACTGTGAGCTCAGTGTCTTATAGTACAGGTGCTACAGGTGACATTCCTCTGGGGGATTTACAAGCTAGCTATACAGTGAGGATGAGTATGAGAATACTGGAATCCTTCTTTTATTATTTCATAGTGGCTTTTTGGCATAAATTGAAGTACACAGTAAGACGGTATGTTTTTTTCTGAGGCTTTTTGTGAGCCTCTAATTTGAACGGAAATCTCCCATCTTCTCATGGGTTACAAAGAGCTGCTCTTGAACAGAGCAAACAGACTGTGGTAGAGGTTGCACAGATGACTAGTGGAGGCCCCAGTTCAGGTGAATCTCAGAGCACATGCTTACCGTTAAGCATGTGAGCAATCTCACCCAGTCAATCACTTAACCATTAGCTGCGTAAGTGACTAATCTTGTCCCTACTTACCAAATAGCATGGAGTATGARGTGTTTGATTCTGCTCTAAGTGAAGCCAATGACAACACCTGTTAACTGCAAGTCCTGTCATTGTCAGTGACTAGCGATCACATGCTCCGAAGGGTCCCCATATCAGACCATGGAGGTTCAAGGGATTCTCCCCACTGTCAGCAGCTGGCCTTGGAGCAGGAGACCACTGCAATTTACCATTCCATTATTCTGGTTTTGGACATGTAATTCCACTGAAAACCAGTTTCCCAGATATAAAAGTGAAGTAATTTAGTAGTGCGGAAACCCTAAATCTTAACATTTTACTTGGTTAAAATTAATGATGAACCTGTTAAAAATTTATCTCCTATCTTCTTCTTCAGGTTATTGTCTTACAAAAGAGTGTTTTATCGTTTGCTTCTTTTTTTACTCCATTTTCTTGTCCTGATAATTTATTTTTTTAAAAAAACTACATGGATCACATATTTTCAACCAAAAAGTCAGATTAATTTTCAGTGAGATGAAATATGAACAGATTTCATTATTGAAAGATCTGAGGAAGTGCCACAGCAGAGCCTGTTCAATCATAAAATGCATCAAGGGGATTTTTCAAATTTGCAATGTTGTTTTACGTACAAGGCTTAGTGCATTTGCTCAGGCAAGACAATTGGACACAAACAGACAAATAACCATTTAAGTGTATCAGGATATTAGATGATTTTCAAAGCTAGAATTTTAAACTCAGCCAGAGTGATACTCTTCAGAAAAGTCACATTCATAGTGATATGCCACTTACTCATAAGACTTTATTTGTAAAATCAAAATTTCATAGACAGGTTTACATAATTCAGAAGGGGAAAAAAATCCTACAAATCAGCACAGTGGCAAACCCCACTTTTGTGGATGACACTGTGCAGCTGGGTACTCATGTGATCCAAATTTCAGCATCTACATCAATGACTAACATATGCAGTTAGTCTCCCTAGGTTTTTTCTGAAGCCAGAAGCACAAAAATGGTCCCCTATAGGCAGAAACCTGATTGGAGCAGATTGGAACGGACCTGAACTGGTCTGTTTTCACAGTGATTGGTGATTGTTTTACTATAAAGATATCAGTTCATTTTACACTAACCATTAAAAAGTAACTCGTTCATATAAACATAATCTTTGCAAGGGTATACATCTGRATTCTGTGTCTCAGAGTAATTAAATCAATATTGTCAGTAAAACAGTCAAATCAGAGCAAGGTGGACAGATAGTGTAGTACTGCTGATACAATACTGAAGATATTATTGCATCAACTCTGAACTCCTTTTATAGAAGCATGCTTTAAAAAAAGCAACATCTTCCTAATTGTTAGAAAGCCTCAGAAAAAAAATGTAACTAGAAGTCATCATTTGTGTTTTACCTCCACTTGCTTATGATTTAGGCAGCAAATAATCCAGCACGTAACATTGTGGTATATCATGGCTCTCTCATTAGCAATAACTACTCACAATAAATAACCAGTGTAAAACATGTTTCAAGCTAAATATATAATGTCATTTACTGATCAGTGTACTTAATCGTAAGTATGCTATTGTCTATACAGCACCCCATGATTTAAAAATTGAAGTTGTCCTTCCTGTTTTTAATCACAGACATTTGTCACGTGAGAGTTGTGCCAGTTTTGTAGACTATGCCAGCTGATCTAGGTTATTAATTGCTTCCTGAGCTAAGAAAACAGTGTGCTGCAATATCAGTGCTGTCCCAAAACTAAGTTAATTTTTCATGAATAAAGGTTATGAGGTCTTCTGATGACTATTTCTATAAAAATGATATATCAGAGGCCTCTAGGTACCTTTATTTGTCATTTGGATAAAACAGAGCATAAAGAAGGAAATTCGCTGAGATTCACAAAGGATGTTTATGGGGCCAGGTACTTTAACCCTACTGAATTTAGTGGGGTTTAGTCAGTTAGAGGCATCTCCGGTGCTCTAGTGACATCTTCACTGGAGCACCCAAACACTGAGACACATTAAATCAATAGTCACTGGCATGAACAATTAATATAAAATTAATACCTCCCTAGTGAGTCACAGGTMCTAAAATGTGTGTGGGAAAGCTTGTTGCAAAGGCAGAGACTGCCTTTGGAACCATTACACCTACAGTTTGTATTGTAATTTCCTTCTACATCCTGGATTTCCTAAAAAATATACTATTATGCACTTATGACTTATGCTGAAAACTTACAGAAAAATTTTGAGTTAAAATTTGTCACTATGACAAAGACTAATCCTTATTCATGATAGACTCACAAGCACTGTTCTTATTCATCGTCTAGATATGAAAATTGCAGACAGTATGCTGCACGGGTTTTTTTGTAGTTAGTTTTTCCCTTTTTGGTAGTCTCCATTTGTCCAAAAAGTCACAATTCGGAAAGAATCAGACTGCAACTACATAACAATGGACAGGATCATACTTTTTCTAAATCTGTCGGTGTGTGAGGCACAGCTGTAACCAATTTGTGCTTTACAGATGTTCTAGCAGGTGAACAGTAACAGAGAAGAATAGTTAGCAAAAGAACAATATTTTATAAAAACTGCTAAAATTAAAAAGAATCAGGAGAATAATGAAGATTCTCTGTCATTTTTATAATCTTCAAGAATCTTCCTCCTCAGTGTCAGGTAGATACATTTCACCTATTTGTTATTGTTTTTAAGGCATTTTTTAAAGTAATACTACTTTTTTTTCTCTAATGGCTCATTATTTCAAAAGAAGTTATGTATTCTTACATACATATAAATACTAGCAGCTGTTTCAGACTAGTGCAGAGGTCTATCTAGCCTAATATCCTGTGCTGAACTGTGGTCATAAGCACATGCAAGGGAAGGGTACAAGTGTAAGACAAGCATACCTGACTTTCCCCTCTGGTATTTTCCCAGGCTTTAACTCTCTTCAGTTCTCAGACCTCTTGAGCCTGATACAGCTTCTATGTATTTAATTGCCCTCAGTGGGTTTATCTTCCATGAATTTGTCCTGTCTTTCTTACAGCCTGTGCATGATCCTTTCTGATTCATTGAGTTTGTGATTTTATACATCTCTGAAGACAAGCCACACTGGCCTGAGCCAGTGAGCTCTCACACTCAGCCTGGCTCTACCTAGTACTGCCACATAACAACAATATGCAGGCCAGCTGCACTAGAGACCCCAAACTGGTCCCTATGGAAGATTTGCCATCAGTTTACAGTGCAGTTCAAAGGTAAAACAAACAGGCAGGGTATTTTTCAATCCTATTAACAATATTAGCTTTCTGGGAGTCTTGTTTTCTAAGCTATTCATTTAATCTACATGTACAGCTTGAAAGAGCTAGATAGTAACAGTTAACATAGATGTGAAAGAATTTAAAGTACTGTATTTTTGGAACATTCAATTTGAGCTAATTTTGTATGGGATGCAGTGAATCAACAAAATAATTTCATATCAGTAGAAGAACTATTTCGCATCCAGACCTTTGATGAGCCAGATACCACTACATAATGATATGGTATAAGAGAAAAGGAGATGTTGGTAATTTTTTCTAAGGCAGGTCAGATACTGTGGGGACACACACACATAAGCTACCACAACTTCAGTTGCTTCAGGAAGCACAGGACCCCTGAGATCTCTGTTCTATACAGAAGTAAGCATGATTCCCAGAGCAAAAGCTACATATTGCCTTTGGGAATTAAAACACTGGCTTTTATTTATTTGTTTGCTTATTTATTCATTCTTGCTGCCTTTTTTCTTTCACTGATTGCTAAAAAGAGAAGAAAGAAACCACTACAACTGAGACTAATGAACAGTGTTCTTTTCTTTTATACAGGCCAAGGGGGAGTTTGGCTTTTCACATGCCAAAAAAATGACTAAAGCAATCTGCTTCATATTACGATGCCTGTGTTTGCCAACTATGTGATTTTTTTAAAGCTCAACCCTTACAATGACAATGTGCATTGGAAATGCTGCCTGCTTCCTGGGCCTCTTTTTCTAGGCCCACAAGTCTGTTGGTTTGGGGTTTTTTTTTTCCTCTCTCCTGTCCCTCATTCTCACCCCTTACGTGGTGTCTCCAGCTGCGACTCAGCAGCACATGTAAAYATGCTCATGGTTAATTATGTCCTGTGTAAAGGCTGATTGATTTTAATGAGTTTGGCATGTGCCCTCAGTTAAGTCACTGAATGGGACGGGGCTGGGCACCTTGTTTTTGCTGTGCTGTATCTCCTAAGCTACAGCTCAGTAGTGCAGGAATATTCACCAGAAATACTCAGATCCTTCTCTTTCATCAGCCCATCTACAGACACTGCAGCACAAGAGAAATGAATGACCTTATGGTAGTGCTGTTTCTAAGACTATCTCCTCAATTCTTATATCTTCATGGTCTTGGATCTCTTTCTCACCTTTCCATTCTGCACCACGCAGCCAAAGTTTAATCTACTTTTTCCATTTCTCTTTTCCCTCAGTTCCTCTCTCCTCTTCTTGCATTGCAGTAGACAGTTCCTCTACTATGGAGTCAGCAAGCCTTCACCACTTTCTTCACTTGGCCAGTATATTTTGCACAACACYCACAGGTCCTTTCAGGGAAAGGGGCAGAATACACTGGAATTTCTCTGTGCGCTTTGCAAACATCTGTGGTCACTTGTTTTAGGCAGCCTCTATGGGAGAGCTGAATCATCAGTTCAGAGCCATATACCAGAAGATTTACTGCTGCTCTGTTTTGCAGTACATGAAACCTTTCAAGATGCGGTCCCACAAGCAGGATGCTGAACTGTGACATTTTAAACAGGCTCCCTATATCCTTCAAGCACACTCACCCATCTGTGATAAATACAGCCGGAAGCAGCAGAGCCCATGATTCATGACTCCACAGTGCGTACCAGCCTGGTTCCTGTTCCTAACAGAAACGTGAATCAGTTAGGTATAGCTACTGAATGATGTGATTAAGAAGTATCAGTTCACCACAGGACTAATAGAGGTGAGGCAGCAGCAGTGATTACTTTCTCCTTGTGGGGCTAGGCAGATTTTGCAGATAGAGCAGAAATAGTGTCACCACATGAGCCTTTCCCCTTTCAGYCTTTCACAGAGCTTGCCTCAGCTGTCCTGAACAGCCTCACTTCAGCAGGAAAGAGACCCACCAAACTTCAACAACACAGCAAACCCTGTTTTATTATTAATGGTCACAAACAGCTGCCTTTCCTTTAATCCCCCTCCCTTCGGTGKCTGGGACTTGCTGCTGAGCACTAGGAAGAGGAAAGTGGCAGCTGGCTCTGCTCCCCTGGCCAGCTCAGGGCAGGTGAGGGGCTCCCATCAGCCCCTCACAGGCACTGAACAACTGTTGGGGGTCCCAAGTGTGAAAAGGCAGCTGTTAGCCCCCAGTGACTGTCAAATCCACATATCTCATATCACATATTCTCATATCATCTGCTTGTAGCACAAGCAGTGGGAAGAGAGAAGTGGAGTATCCTGAGATGGAGGAACATTCTCAGACAAAGTTTAGGACACTAGAAAAAAAGGATTGTCCCTAGTGTACAGATTTTCAGATTATCTCTGGGCACGCACTGCCTCACTTTTTTCAGCTTGTGTGCACAGCAGCTTGAACTCTGTTCTTTTTCCTGCTCTGTAGAAAGTAGGAGGGTTGCCCTGAGGACCTGAATTTCAAAACCTTACAAAGCCTTTCAAAATCACTTGCTGACATCCACCTATTATAAGTAAGTACTTGCTGGAGTTGCGAAAGTAGGTACATGCATGTGTACAAAAACAAGTTCCCTGTCTGTCTATATGTACAGATCTTACAGCTCTGTGTGCCTGGAGCCTCAAAACTCTTTTTGAGAGGCTGATCTGATCATCGCTCCAGTGTTACACTGTGACACACACAAAAGTCTTCGCACCATCACCAGGACTTACGCAACTCAACTGCATGGAAGTGTGTCCCTGTTTGATCAAGGCTATTCGCCTCTTGTAAGTCCTTAAAGCAAGCACTCAACACTTCTTCACTATTATAGAGTGCATTTCCCTTTAAAATAAGGTCACCATGGAAAAAGCAGCAATCTGGTGCTCAAATCTGGCACAGAATTTCAAAACAAATAGTGAGCAACGTAAGACATGACTCATTCATCTTATTACAGGGTTTTTCGCCAGTGCAGTTGGGTAAAGTGAAAGAAAACACAGAAAGAGGGACAAGCTGGTTTTGAATGACTTTTTAAATCCAGTGAGAAGAGTTTCTGCTGAGCCACTCCCAGCTGCCCTCATAGCCCCACCTTGCAAGCAACAGAGAAACAGAGCCTGTGAACCTGGTACTTCCGCTTTCTAACAGGGCTTATTCACCAAGTTAGTCAGATGCTTACAACATTGCACTTACAAAGCCAACCAGAAAAGGTTCTGACGRAAAAAAAATGAGCAGAAAGCTGTATCCAGTAAATGACACTAGCAGAGTGAGTACTCACAGCCGTATTGCCAGTATTTTGTTGCTCAGTCACGGTGGGTGTACTGAGTAAGGCTGCCTGGATGGACAAAAGTGGTAGGCAGGTAGATAAGGAAATGTCAGGTTTCCTTCTGATCTTCTTTCAAACATGAGAAATGTCTTTTCTCAGAGCTGATATCAGATGATGCTCCCAATTAGTCTGTATATTAAGTAAACATGAGGTGGGAGCACTCAGTGTCTGCTTTCCATTTAGCTACACTGGCTTGAAATGTATTACTAGCCAAAACATTCCTATTTATGAATGACTGCACAAGCTGTAATGTCCCTCACCACAGGTTCTTTTTTTTTCTTTTTTATGGGTAGGCCTGATTATCCTTTCCATTACACCAGCTTTATATCTATGTAGTTTGTAGTTGATTTTAATCACAATGACATTAGGAGTCTTGATTTCAACAAGAGAAGCACCTCTGCAGTTTGGAAAACCTGAACCACTTGAAAACCATGAGTTATTTAAATCTATTGTCTACAAGGACTTTGCTAGCAAAATACATCTTATAGCTTACATTATAAAAGCTGAGCTCAATATTAACCTGAGGAAAGCAGCAATAACTGTTGTGCTGAACAAGCACACTGTCAGTCCATCCCCTCTTGCCAGCCAATGTCATGCCAACTACAGGCATTGCAGAAACGCAGAGAGGATAGTACAAGGCAAATGCACCAGGATGAGCTTAGTTGTCTCTTCCAGCTTCTCTCTTATCAGGGAGCAGGCAGGCAAGAAAGCTGAATGATGAATGCAGAATTCCCTGCAAAATATGTTATTGATTAATAACTGAAGTAAAGAAAAAGGCTAGGATGCTGTACAGTGCATGGACATCAAGAGGACTGTTCTGAAGTCAATAATCTTGGGATGAGTCATACCAGCTCAAAAAAACTAGACCAGCAGAATTCATGACAACTATGTTATTTTGCTGAAGCTGCAGAATCTGACCATGCAGGTCAAACATCATAGATGTTTCACTAAGCCTGGTGCCATAGTACAGGCCACCACAAGCCAAGAGGGTCCTGCTCAGGCATTATTGCTCAGTCTCAATACTGGGAGAGAAGGCCCATCAATTTGTGCAAGATTACACTGTGAGAAGCCAGCTGTTAGTTCCCTCCTTTTGAAGTATTCATACTGAATTTGCGTGATATATCTTTGGTGGTTTGATACATCTTTTGGTTCTCATGTTCTCTTCCGTGTGAGCTTTTCAGGCTAATAATTTTGATTTGGAGGCCTTCTGCCGTTTAATACTTGAGTTTCATAATATATGAAGAACCTGCGTACTTTTGTTGTTTTTCAGCAGATTTTCAACTATCTAATTTAGGCACTCTCTCTACTACAATCGAGGATGCATAATAAAACCTTTAAAAGTTTTATTTAAATAATGCACCCAATGTTAAGAAGAAAACTAAATTACTTTAAAACAGAAAATTTCAGATAAAAACCTTCTAAAGCAGACCTTCTCACAATGTTCTTAGCATCCCTTCTGCTTTCACTGAGATAGAGCCCTGAATGATTAGGTAGAAGGCTAAATGCTCAGACTTTACACTGTGGAATTAGGTATAAGAAATTCCCACCTATAAACTAGGTATAGGTACATTCCTTCTGGATCTCTTTCTAGTCATCCAGCAAGAGCAGAGGCAAAGCTACATATTGCTTCAGCCCCTCAGAATGATTTAGCATTTAACAATCTCAGTTACTAAAAACACTGAGATGGACTTGGGTGTCCCTTTCAGCTTATAGCAAATGAGCAAAAAAATCTATCCAGGAGCTGTACACTGTGTCTGTGATATGCAATGATCTCACAATCAAATATGTATAAATCCAGTGTCGATGCAATGCTGCCTGACATCATACATCTGCCAAAATAGAATTATTAATGATGGAACAGAAGAATTCTTGGCAGAATTTCAAAGCTGATTCAAACATTATTAGAACTAGTCATTAAATCATGGAAGAGGAAAAAAGTTAGAGACAACAAAAGCACTATTCAGAAGAGCTAATCTTTGATCTAGTACATTACATGGCAGATCAGATTGGCAAAGAGGAGTGGGTAAAATGAATGTTATGCAGGACTTCTGGCAAATAAGCTCCTGTTCCATAGATTGCTGAATATATATTGCAGTGAGTGCAAAGTTTAGGGTGTCTTTTCCTCAAAGAAGGTTAAAGCGAGTTATGGAGATGTTAAAGTTTACCTGGAACGAGCAGCCCTCAAGAATGGATGCAGAATAGTTACATTTTCTCTCTCTCTTTTTTTTTTTTTTAACACCTTAAACATAGAAGATGTGTCAAGGATCACAAAACATAATAAAATAGGTACATTAATACAATTAATTATACTGATGTAAGATTACTGGTGGTAGTCTGGCATTCTATTTGCCCATGCTTGTAGCAATGGGGAGTAACACCATTTTTTGTGGGGAAAATCTGCCTCAGAAAGATACAAGTTAGAAGCAAGCCTGTGAGCAGTTGAAGAGTGGGCACCTCATGCACAGGTAGGTGCTGCACCCACCTTGCCCTTCTACTCTCAAAGCACTCTGCAAAGGCCACCRCCTTGCAAAGACAGCATAGAGGCAGTTGAGCACATCAGGACAGAGCTTGGAAAAGGTTCACTCCTGTTCACACCTGAATGGTTAGCCGCAATCTTGTAAAGTGTGTATTGGTTGTTACCTTCATTAGGCAGACAGGCAAAAAGCTGGGATCATGACCATGTATGCTACTTACAGTAGCATGTTGGGATTCCAACTACTATCTGATACCYTTTGGATATTCTCTTATTAGACTTCATCAGGGATGCAGAAATTTTCCTAACAACTCTATGGAATGATTTGGTAATGCACTTAAGCCCCCTGCTAAAGTATTAAGGAAAAATTCAGCCACATGGGAACTAATTTTGTGATGAAATATTAAAATAAAAGAAAGAAAAGGAAAAAAAAAAGCATTGGCTGATTTTTCACAATAATAGAAGCATTAAGAGAAATAAAATTCCAAATTCTATCAATATGCCCTTTTTAGGGAGTAGTTTGGTAAGTGTTTCTTTTGAAGCATCCTCTAAGCTCTCAGCTGATGGAACCAATCTGGCTATAAAATGTTTTTCTTTCTGTCTTTTTTTCAGGTTTTCTTTTGTCCCAGATGAGCTCCCTATAGTCTACTTGCATGACTGTGCAAACATTTTGTCTTTACAGTTGAGGTTAGATATAAAAAAAATATAAATCAATTGATAAAGTCACATTTGAGTTGAGTACTCTTTTCACTTGTCACAAGGGGCAGAGTAAAGTTTATTTAAGTATTCTAAGATAAGAATACATAGAAAGGGAAGGAGCCTCTAAAGACAGCACTGCTGATAAAAGAAATACTCATCAAATTGCTGCCTGAATTTCCCTATCAAAACTACCTTTCATTAGATAAGACCTCTTCCTTCATTTCTGAGAACTATTTGTGAAAAGGTTTCGGTATGCAAAATGCACTCATAATCAACTGGATGGAGGACTACATTATTTTTTATGTTCTCTACCAGAGGTATATAACAGGCAGTACAATAATCAATATAAACTTCCTTGAAATCTAACCTGACTGCATATCACAAGATGACTGCAGTTATTTTATAATCAGTTCTAATCAACAATCTCACAAATCCGTCAGTATGTTTTCTAAAAATTTATACATGTTTTTCCAAGTGGCAAAACTGAATCTCCTCAAAGGATTCCAAAGAAACGATACTCTCTGAAAACTCAGATATTTTCTAAGTTAAAAAAATGCAACATTATTGGCAGTTTTAGCTTCTTTTAAATATTGCACATAGGACAGGGAGTGAAAGAGTGCTCTCCATATGATCTGTTATTTATTTACTCTACAGGAAAGAGCTATGTTAAAGAAACAGGGTGAGGATCACAGTAGGAAAGCAATAAAGCAGTAAGTAGCACCTTAGAGAAAAAAAAAAAAAAAAAAAAAAAAAAAAAAAAAAAAAAAAAAAAAAAAAAAAAAAAAAAAAGGAAAAAAAAAAAAAAAAAAAAAACACAAACTGGCACTGCAAATTGAGCATTTGACCGCAGTTACCACCTGTCTACCTTTTGGAAACTGAACCTAATCATATTGCAGGGAAAATGAACACTTATAACAGGTGATCTAGAGAATGTAAAAATGTAAATGAATTGGGTTTTTATTATCTAGCATCCAGTGAAACCATCTATATGTATTAAAAATGTCCTTGTGCCTTTTACAAACATTTTTCAGCTAGATACCATAGCATAAAGAAGTTCATCCATGAAAAGCCTCCCTATTGTTGATTGACTAAATAAACATGTGAGAGAAGGTTAACACAGATCAAAGGGAAATATACCAATTATCCCTTCTTTCTCCTCCATGAAGTAATAGCACAAGCTAACTAATATTTTTGTGGATTGCTGTATTGTAAGTCATGACGACAGAAAATTTTTAAAATATTTTAAGGTCATAACAAAAATGTGTGGCAAAGTGAAAAAAAACAACCAACCAGAGCAGACTAAAACAGGCTAATACTAGTAACAAAAGGCCAGGCTCTGCCCAGGGCAATATGCTGCACAGTGGAAGTGTGCTGGTGACAGTCTCTGGACACATTCCTCTTCCTACTCTACRTGAATCATCTTTACCATCCTCACCTTCACACATACCCTCTACACCAGCTCCTGATTCTGATTATAGTCTGTTTATCAGGTCCGTCTGGCAATGCATCTGCTTATTAACACTGACTAGACAAGCACTGTTAGCAGAAAGAGCCCCAAGGTCAAGCTCAGAACAGCTGGGTTTTGGTGTACATTGAAACTATTGCTGCTGCTGTCTGTTGGGCTCTCCGGACTCTTGGCAAACCTAGTCTTGACTTGCCTGACCTTTSTCTAGGCTTTGAAGTTTGATGAGCTTATGTTAACTGGCTCCTAGATAAAAATATTTTATGTGGTTCTGCACATATCACTCCTTCAGTTATTCTTCTAAGATTTCAAGGGCACAAATCATTAGCTTGTATTTAATTTATGCGAGCATAGGGCTGGCAACAAAATTCATCAAGAGCTACTTGAGAATTTTACCTCAAGTTTCATTCTCAACTTAGCTTAATACAGTAAATACAATTAAATATAAAAAGTTGTCACGAAGACTGCAGGAAATGTACATCACATGAAGATAAAAAAATTAGGAAACTTTACTAAATAATTTTCATTCAAGTGCCAATAATTATTCAAGTGCAATTTTGGTTAATTTGCTTGTATATAGCTATAGTGAATAAGTAGCGAGGCTATACTTAATGCAGTCTAGTTAGTTTAGTGTCAGTTCTCCATTCTAATATGTTATTTATTCAACTATTATTTTGCAAAAGCATTTACGCTCCCAGGGTATGACTCTTGTATAGCATTTTGGCGAGAGTAGGACTGAGCATAAAACATTTACTTCTCAAACAATGCTGAGAAGTTTAACATATACAGAAGATTTTTGTTCAGTTGCCTGACCCATAGATGCCTCAGGGAAAACTAAAAACTCAAAATGGACTCTCATAACATTTCTCAGAAGCAACCACTGAGCTAATTATTTTGGGGGTCATCTCAGGCCATAGACAGATGGCCTTTTACTACTTGGGTAGTAAAGAGTTTTCTGGTTGAAGATTGCTTGTTCCTATCCTCTGCCAGTCATAACCAGTGTAGAGCTGAGTTAGCAAAAGGGATTATACAAGCACTCCCTAGTCCACTTCAAAAATGGCTTATCCAGCCAAGTGGTTTGAGTTGACCTTCCTGACTTTTCCTGATGTGGATAACATATGATTCCTTCAGCTGGAACAAGTCTTAGGGCTTCTTAGCACTCTTAGGACCTCTGTTTGGCAGCTGGCAACAAACAGCCAGTAATGATAACCTCCTCATCTGGCTGAGTAATGTTCAGAAGTTGTCAGTAACCAGCCTGGATGACCTAGGGCTTCTGTGGGATGATCAGCCCCAGGAGTTGCTGGACAAAATGCTCTGGCTGACTACAGATGTCATGAGAACACACTGGCAGGAAAAATAGCCTCCCTGATAACAAAGACCCATTTCTTTCATGGCCTTATAGATTAGGCAACTTCTTGAACTAGCATTTTGAAATAAAGAGGACACTATACATCAGGCCCCTCCAGAGACTCACTCACTGTAACGCACAGCTGGTCAGAACACTATCAAAAAAATCTTAATGTCAACATATAAGGAGGCAGGGTTAGCAGTTATTGTTTTCTATTATTCATTGTTCCGTGGGAAATAAAATGTTTGCAGTCCTCAAGGCTGTGAATCTTAAACACTGAATGTATTACAGAAAAAAATGCTTCCCAGAATAAGAAATATTTATGAGGTAACTCAGTCATTTAATAGCCAGAAGTCTTTAGTGAAAGAAAGGCTGTTGAAGCTACAAAGAGATGATTATTCATAAGCTTCTCAGTAGTGCCACRAGTGAACATGCTACTCCACAAAACCTTCTTTAGGCAAGCATAGCATAAACCACAAAATCCCTGCCCTGAGGAGACTGCAGTCTCGGCTCATTTATTCTTGAAGACAACATGGTACATTACTGTTCTTTACGCAGCTTAAAAAAAAAGGAAAAAAAAGAAAAAAAAAAGTATTCTGCTAACTATAGCCAATAAATTGCTGATTTAGCAATTCTTTCTTCTCCAAAGAGCAATACAGTTTGCTACTAGGATACATGGCTTAATGATATAACAGCATGCACAACACCACCGCTGAATATTCTCACCCAGTTGTAAAACATTTATTAGGCTTGAATTAGTGAGTGAGAGTCTTTCTTTCTTCTTCCCCTTTCTCTCCCCCTCTAACAACTTCATAATTATTTCTCCTGAAAGAGTGATTCCATTCAGGAGATATTTGAGAGAATATCTCTAATGCTTCTCATAGGATCTATGACAAAAATTGAAAATTAACAGGTGAGTCATAAATGCAATCAGTTAACCCAAGCGTCCTTTGCTGCAGTACCTTCAAAACAAGTGGAGCTAATTTCACCACAGCAAGACACAGTGAAGTCACTACAATGATTCTTCAGTAGATCCTCCTCCCTCTTTTGTTTTCCACTATCTCTGAGCACCAAAAGGTTTCCAATTTTCTTCCTTGGTCAGAGTTCCTCTCCTACACACACAATTTCCACTGCCATCTCTCTTCTGATGTCACATGACTGCTAGTCCTAATCAGACTCCCTTTTACATTTCTGTGTCTTGAACCACAGTAGGGAGGCAGACTACAGACCCATTGCCTTTACTATACTCCTATCTGCACACTAAAGGCTGTCTCAAGCTTCTTTTACACTCACATTGTCCTTCTTCACTGTAAAATTGTGTCTTCAGTGTTTTATCCTGGTATTATATTTTTCTTGAATCTTTCTTGTTTTGCTATGTAATGTTCAAGCACTTGCAGCCATAACCCTCTATTCCCTTCTTCATTCTTTAATCTACTCTCTTACAGAGAGAGATTACTATTGTTATAGCTACTCTTCCCTTTCCTGCCAGCACAAAACACCCAATCTCACAGAAAATCTTTACTCTTTCCCCATTAATCTTCAGTTGAACAACTTCTTGGATTGGTTTGTATGTTTGCTTACCTTCTACTGCTTTACTTCTCTCTTCACAACTCACTTCTGTGATTTTGCCTTTATAAAAAAAATAGTAACAAGCTTTCCTGTGCTTTCCACACATCCTATTTTCTATGTCAAAGGACTGTTTGCTATCATGATAACATCAGCATCTAGAAATGTACAGGCTGCAAGATTAGCCCAACCTTCTAGAGCTGCTGTGGCGATGTTTACGTATCTAAAATGGTAACATGGAGTTACACAAGCTAGCAATACACCGAAAATACTTTCTTTTTACTTCAGGTCACTCTGCTACACGTGTTCATTGAGCTTTACTGAGAAATGAGAGACAGAGAAAGGAAGAAATCTGACCCCTTCTTTTTCTGCATAATGAGGAGAAAATGCTATTCTTGTTCTCCTCCCTTCTCCAATCTATGACTCTTAAAATAGTTCAATGGCTGACAAGATTTCATTGTGAATTTCCCACTGAGCTGCTGCCAACAGAATACCAATATTTTCAAAGCTGTTCTGCCCTGTTTGTTCTTTCAAACTGCAAACAACAGAGTTTAGAAACAAATGCCTGGGCATCATAGAGTTCATTACCAATTAAGCTCAATGAGACTACAATATATGTGCTTAGTAACTGGTATCTCTGTCCATTCTATCTGTGCAGTCTTCTGAAATCTCCTTAAACTGTTATCCARAAAGACTGCTGATGCTGACTACAGTGCTTTTGGGGTTCACTTTTGAGGCTGGGGAGGCACTCTTTTGCTCTTACACTACTTTAGCAGTCCAAATTTATGCTCTGTTTGGTGTAAAGGGGAAGGAATGGAGCCATAGGGAAAATGGGCTGCCAAGGTCACAAGCACAAAAGGGTCTCAAGTAATGCCCTTATTACACAGTTACACCAACACATGGCTATGGGCCAAACRGCACTGCTGCCTCATACACTACAGTTCCCATTCCCAAATAAGTTTTTGGAGTACACATGGAATAACATGACAGGATTAATGAAACAGAAATGAACTCTGTTCCTGCAGCTGTGCAGCTTAGAAGGAACAGAACCAGAGCTACTGAAGGTTAAGGTGGTTCATCMTCCAGCTAGGCTAGACYTCACAGCTAAGGCCTCATCCACAGAGAAAAGATATTTCAGTTAAACAAGTGGGAATATGGATCTTAATTTGTCCAAAGGGCTGAGGCTGTTGTATGTGCTCCTAGGATGCTTCTAACCTGTTCTTCCTCCCTTTTGCATCCCTATTTATTTCTCTTTATAAATTCCTATCCCCTCCTTCATTCCAGGGCCATCCCAACTACCCTATTCTCATGTCTATGTACCCTTTCTGAAGATTTGCCTTTGAACATAAGCAATGGCAATCTGAAATGAAGATGATTCAGTTTAAGAAATGCATGAAGTTGCATTTAAAATACCGTTTCTTCCTTTTAAAAGTTCATCCACTTTCATCTTCTTCCTATTTTTCTCCACTCCCTCTTCAGTCACACATTTTAGGATTGTCCTCAAATTTTCTGCCTTACACAGTCTTACATGTACTTCATTTATGGCAATAATCCTAGTAACCCAGCCCTATTTAAAGAAGATGCAGACAAAAAAGTGACAGCTCCGGTGGTGTGGTATCTATGTTAGCATTCTCACTGCCGCTACTGGTGGGGCAGAACTGCAGATTTGAAATTTGAGTAATGGTACAGAAGAAATGGAAATGTAGGCCCTGCGTGTTACATTTTATTTGCTATCCTATCTTTCCAATGTGCTTTCTCTTTCTTGCTTGACTTCTCCTTTCTTCCTGAGGCTAATTGTTTTTTTCATTTACAAGATTCTATAATATGCCTCTCTCCATTCATTGTCTTTCACATCACACCACACCAGTAAGCAACCATCTTTGTCTTCATGACTGCCAGTTTCTCATCTAGTCATTTCTATGCTTTCTTTGATTGTTCTTCCCCAGCCCATGCGTGAATTCCTCCACAGGCCATTACCATTTTTCATTTTCAATTCTGGCTTCTAAACTCACCACTGTCGTTTTTGATTTGGAGATTTTTTGCCTTATTTATAGTGAATCTTCTTTGTTTCACTAGAAATTAACTTCTACTGTTCTACTTCTCTCAACTGTATTACTTTGTCTTCCTCTTAGATTATGATTCCCTTGCACTATGGACTCTTCTAGTGTGTTTAGAAAGCACCTAGCATGTCACTATCATTGCTGCAAGTAAAAAATCTTAACTTTTTCCCCATGCAGTATCATGTCACGTTGTTTTCTGAAACTTGTACAGTCATGCTATCACTTTAATCTTAACACTCAACTCTGAAACATTTCAAGGAGCGCACAGAAAGGACAACTTACATTTATAATAAGTCCAATCATAATCAAATAAACAGCTTAATATATTAACTATCTGCACTTAAAATCAGGGCTCTCCTCCTTAAAACTTTAAGTTTAGAATATACAAATGGATGGACTACAAAGAAACATCAASATTTCTATTTTACATAGATCTATTCCCAAACCAATAAATAAGACCGAAGACACAGTGACTAACTGTTCCTTTGGTGGAGATGAAGATGTCAGAGTCAGAGGGGAGTTTAATGAAGCATTTTGGTTTGGGGTTAGAAAGATATTGTGGGCTTTCAGTTTCCCTGAGATAAAAAAAAAATCCTTTGGCCTTATTCAATTATTTGGATCATCACTTGTATGAATAATCCTTGTCAATGACAGGAAGTAACATCCCAGATCCTTATTCACTCGCTCATTATTCTATGATAGGCATGCTTTTTAGAAGAATTTCATTGAAGAATCAACCTTTTCATGTGTCTGAATAAATTTCCTCAGCTGTCTGAGCTTCTTGATTTGATACCAGAAAGCGTGAAAGCATGCAATTCTACCATTTTCTGGCTTTGGCTGTGATTCCCTAATTATCATGTCCACTTACTTGGCATATCCGTGCAATTCGTTATTTCCTTGTGGAATTAGAAACTAGTCAAGAATCCCCTCAGGCGTCTCAAAACTAAAATAGTTTCATCAGGAGAGAACATTTTGAGAAAGGGGATTCAAGCTCAAACAACACAAAATCTGCACTCATTTCTTCTCATCTAAAACCCTGTGGCAGTGTCCTTACAGGGGCCTAGAGTAGAGTTCAGGGAAAGATCACTTGACTGCAGTTTGAGAGATCCTTGGTTCAAATTCAGGTTCCCTCTCCAGAGCTTACCATTGTTTTGCCACACTGCCACTCTAAAATCCAGGCCAAACTTCTTAAGAAATCAGCAAGTGCCTCTCACTTATTGATCAGCTTCCTAGAAACCTACTCCCCTCTGACAAGAAAAGAGTTCTTTCACTGCAACAGTGCCCACTTGCTCCTGCCAATTCCCAAACCAGATTGAAATAGTTCCATGGTCTCAGCAAGTGGTCAAGTTGAACTCCTAGGAGCCTACAACTTTACCACTGTCCCACAACAATTCTCAATGTGTTTAACATGAGATAACTCATTGCAAACTGCTGCATCCTGTTCCCATTTGTCTGCCTAACAGCCTTGCTGATTTAACCCAATACAGTCACATAGAAAACATTCTAATAACAAAATAAATACTCAGTAATTATAATAGTACTACAGTGGAGCTCAGTGTCTTCTACCAACCCCAATGTGGTGCTCCTGTGGAACACCAAAGGCTCCCACCACATGTTCAGCTGCAACTTGGAACAAGTTACATTGCCACCCAGTGCCTCCTAACATATCCTTTAAGTCAAGCTTTTTCTGAGAAGCTCACCCATATTAACTTCAGCTGGAAAATACTGAGGGAATTATGTATGAGCCCCATGGGGAAGMGGACCCATCCTTCTTGAGGGCATTCATTCCTCACATACCTTCCACTGCAGATCACTCAGGAGCTCA
This sequence comes from Rhea americana, assembly GCF_003343005.1. Classification (NCBI taxonomy): domain Eukaryota; kingdom Metazoa; phylum Chordata; class Aves; order Rheiformes; family Rheidae; genus Rhea; species Rhea americana. The sequence continues at coordinate 8,578,200 of NW_028185150.1, forward strand.
GCAAAAGGTTTCTCATGAATTACTCCAGCTGATTTGGCCATAATCACATTTAATGGCATTTGGTAACTGATTGTAGGAAAACTTATCTTTCTGTATGMAGATATTTGCTAACTGGAGAAATCATGTGCTAGACAAAAATCTAGACATTTACAAATGGGTACATCCACTCCAGTGCAGGTAAATCTTATCCTTGTCAAAAACCTAAAAAGTTATCATAACTGATTACGACTTTTTTTAATAATGCCCCAGAATAGAAAAGACAAAAACTCCTTGAACAATTCATTCTGTATCCGGGAACTATCCAGGACCTCAGTAGCAACATGTACTAGTTTTACTTTAGCACRTTCTATGATAGAAGAGTACTTCCTTCATTGTTAAACATACGCAATTTAATGGAGAAAGTCATAAAAAGGATGAGATTTAAATGCCAGCAGAAACATACAAACAAGCAGCAAAATTCTTTCCCCTGACAAAAAAAATATTGCAAAAATATCTACCTCCAAATTAAATTAAAACAGAGGAGTATCAAAAGCAGTAAACAACCTTGAAAATGTCTTTCAAATATAAAATATTACCAAATTAATATCAAGCAAAGGACCTAATTTAATGCAAAAAGATGTGGTATAACACTGCTAGGTGTTATGCTAGATTACACAAGCTAGGTTAGATGTAACAGAAACATTACTTCAGTTTCTTTTTTGTGAATAGTGTTTGGCTTTCCAAATATTTTKGGAGAAAGTAACCGAGGCTTCACTTGCTATTAGCAGTGTTTTTTCCTTATTAGCTTTTAGATGTACTGCAAAGCACCAAATGAAAAGTTTAACTGATAAGTGCTCGTCAATTACAATGTAAAAATTGGAAGGAATTTGGCTACTTGTATTTGAGAATGACAATTGATAAAATAGCAGCATACAGTGGAGGTAGGATGACAAATACTTATGGCATAATTGCCTTCTGATCCTTTTGGAACTCAGTAGGACAAGAAGTGGGCTTTTTGTTAATTACATGGATTACTAGTGTTCAAAACAGTTAGAACTTAAAAAACGGTAGGAAAACAGATGTTGCGTGGAAAGAATTAATGTGCCTAGTATTSTTCCGAAAGGCTTAGGACCTTCCAAGGCAACTACTATTCACTCTGCCATCATTAACCTGTAATATACTAGGCTATGGGCATCTTCTTCTACCCTTCTCTATAGAAAATTGCATCCCTTTCTTCCAGCTCAATTTCTCTCCTATATCCCAGAATCTCTCCCAGATTCTACTTGGATTATTGCATTTCCCCATATTGCAAAGTTGAAAATAAGGCAAAAGTCCAGTTACTTGATTATGCCCACCTGCTTTTTCAGCTGTATGGTCGACTGTTAACATATTGTTGCAATTTTTCCACAGGTTTCTGGTCTGCTTGTATTGTCAGTACAATACTTTGATCATGATATCCTGGACCATCATCCAGCTACGTTAATGATTGTGTACTGTCAATAGCTCAGCAAGATCTCAATAGCTTTGGGRATGATAGAGGCCAAAAGAATAGAAATATGCATGAATGTTCTGGAGAGAGATTCTTACTTTAGCCAAACACAAGAGAGTAGAGAAAGAAAAAGGCTAAAGTGTTCAAATAACCTTTCCTTTCCCTGATCCTGAACTCCAGCTTAGATCATGCTCTAAGTTATACCCATAGGAAGTTGTCCAAGGATCATGACAAGCACGACACTTCTTGAACTTCCTCAGCTTCCTCCTATCTTCTGCTAACTTCTGCCAGATTCCAACCACCCTTTTCTACAGAAGACAGATGGGAGACACACTGCTGGCCACTTTCCAGCATTAGCAATTCCTATTCTGTGTCTATTTAAGGTAGCTTTGCTATCTTTACTAAACTTCCAAGTTTACTAGAAAGGATCAGTGGTATCTTCACCAGCACATTGGCCAGATTTGATTAAATAACATAATTTCATCTGCAATATAAAGCTTGAGCTTCACCATAATGAAGCTGTAGCAGTGGTACATCTCATCATAAATGCTGGTGTAGACAAGTCCAAATGAAACAATACAAAGACCTTGTGACTGTTCAGACTACCAATATGCATTCACTGACAGAATCATAGAATCAGTAAGGTTGGAAGGGAWCTCCAGAGATCATCTAGTCCAACCCCCCTGCTCAAGCAGGATTACCTACAGCATGTTAGACAGGGTTGCATCCAGGTGGGTTTTGAATATCTCCRGAGAAGGAGACTCCACAACCTCTCTGGGCAACCTGTGCCAGTGCTCTGTCACTCTCACAGGGAAGAAATTCCCCCTCACGGTCAGGCGGAGCTTCCTGTGCTTCAATTTCTGCCCATTGCCTGTTGTCCTGTCACATGGGACAACTGAAAAGAGTTTGGCCCCGTCCCCTTGACACCCTCCCTTCAGGTACTTGTACACATTGATMAGATCCCCCCTCAGTCTTCTCTTCCCCAGGCTGAAGAGGCCCAGCTCTCGCAGCCGTTCCTCATAGGGCAGGTGCTCCAGCCTTCTGATCATCTTCGTAGCCCTATGCTGGACTCTCTGCAGTAGCTCCATGTCTCTCTTGTACTGGGGAGCCCAGAACTGGACGCAGTACTAGAGATGCGGCCTCCCCAGGGCTGAGTAGAGGGGCAGGATCACCTCCCTCGATCTGCTGGCAACACTCTTCCTAATGCACCCCAGGAGACCATTGGCCTTCCTGGCCACAAGGGCACATTGCTGGCTCATAGTCAACTTGTCATCCACCAGCACTCCCAGGTSCTTCTCTGCASAGCTGCTCTCCAGMAGGTCAGCCCRGAGCCTGTACTGGTGCCTAGGGTTATTCCTACCTAGGTGCAGGACTCTGCACTTACCCTTATTGAACCTCAGGAGATTCCTCTCTGCCCAKCTCTCCAGCCTGTTGAGGTCCCTGTCAATGGCAGCACAGCCCTCTSGTGTGTCAGCCACTCCTCCCAGCTTGCTATCATCAACACACTCTGTCCCCTTGTCCAGGTCAYTGATGAAGAAGTTGAACAGGATGGGAGCCAGTCCTGAGCCCTGGGGAACTCCACTAGCCACAAGCCTCCAGCTAGATTCCACACCACTGATGACGACCCTCTRAGCTCTATCTTTCAGCCAGTTCTCAATCTACCTCACTCTCCACTCGTCTAACCCACACTTCCTGAGCTTCTCTAGGAGGATGTTCTGGGAGACAGTGTCAAAAGCCTGCTCTCCTCTCATCTACCCAGCCAGTCCTTCCATCAGAGAAGGCTATCAGATTGGTTAAGCAGGATTTCCCCTTGGTGAATCCATGCTGACTACTCCTGATCACCTTCTTTTCCTCCATATGCCTGGAGATGATATCCAGAGTGAGCTGTTCCATTACCTTTGCAGGGATGGAGGTGAGGCTGACTTTCCCATGCTTTCTTGGATCCTCCTTCTTGCCCCTTTTGAAGACTGGAGTRACATTGGCTTTCCTCCAGTCCTCAGGTACCTCTGCAGTTCTCCATGATCTTTCAAAGATGATGGAGAGTAGCCTGGCAACACCATCCATCAGCTTCCTCAGTACCCGTGGGTGCATCCCATCTGGGCCCATGGATTTGTGGATGTCTAGCCTGCCCAGAAGGTCTCTAATCCTTTCCTTCTCAACCAGAGGAAAGTCTTCCCTTCTCTGGACTTTCTTCCTCACRTCCAGGCTACAGGATTCTTGAGGGCTGCCCTTAGCAGTGAAGACTGAAGCAAAGGCAGCATTCAGTAATTCTGCCTTCTCTGTATCCCTTGTCGTCAGGGCCCCCACCCCAGTCAGTAGCAGGCCCAAATTTTCCCTAGTCTTTGCTGCTGATGTATTTGAAGAAGCCCTTCCTGTTGACCTTAACATCCCTTGCCAGACTCAATTCCAACTGGGCCTTAGCCTTCCTCACCACATCTCTACATACGCTGACAGCATTCCTATAATCCTCCCAAATATTATACATATATATATTTTTATATATATATATATGAAATATATATGAAAGATACATTCTTTCATTTTATCCTTACCAGCACCATCCTTTAATCTTACCTCCCTGTTTACATAGTTGAGCTCTTATCTCAATGCCCATCACCAAAGCATCTGATATCTCACAAGGATTAAATTAGCAATAATAAATCTCTCATCTTTCCCATTAGGTAGGAGTTGGAACTTGATTAGGAATAATTTAAGCCATTGTTACTCCAGCATTCCCCTCGGGCAGCAAACARCGTTTGTCGACTGAAACATTAGTAAACAGGAATATGATGAAACAGATCATCAAAGTGCAACAACTGAGGTGTGAAGCCTGAAGCATTTATAAAAATGCACTAGTCACACCTTGGAAATCTATCAAGAATTTGGGGGGGTCATGTAGGAGAGGCACAGGAGAGGGATAGGCAGAGCTAGCTGTAAATAACTTCCGTCAAGACAGCTGACTAATATAAAGTGCATGGGCTGAAGTGTCTTTGTTTGTTTGAACTCCATAAACCCTGTACAGGTTTCTACTGGTCAAATGTTTTAGAAYTGGATGCAGAAGCAAGTGGCGGAGGTTATTCCCGTGCTGCTGCAACAGAAAAACAAGGTGTTCTCCTGCTCTTTTCCAGGGGGCCCAGGGTAGTAGAGGGACAYGCAAGGTGTCCTATTTCTGTGACTGGGGAGCAGAAAGGGCTGGGCAGGCGGGGACAATCCCCMAAGTGCCTCCTCCACCCCATTCACCTCCCGGGCCTGGAGCTCAGCCCAGCATGTCCACCCTGGGATACAGTTATGTGCTAGCCCTTTGGTGCCACCTGGCACTGCAGCAAGCAGAGGTGGTTAGGACAAGCTGCTCCAGTGTTTCTTGGTGATTTACATCTTTACTGCAAAATCCCAAGTACTGAAGGGGGAAAAAAAAAGAAACTGAAAGAGGAACAGGAATGGTGCTGAGTCCCACTGCATCTCTCCTCCCTCTTTCTCCTTTTCTGCCAATATCATTTTATCATCATCTTACTGACATCTTACTGCTGGAAACAAGTACCTCTGCAAGGACTACAGAAAAACTGGATGCAGTACTACCCAGAAAAAATTATCTGTGTAAATGTTTAAAAAAAGGGGGGGGGGGAGAAAGAAAGAAAAAGTCCTTCTAAAACTTCTTAAGAGGAATACTTCAAGCAATTTCTGATACCATAGGATCTAATTATTTTATCAGGTTTTTACTAGTTCACTTCTGAGTAGTGAGGATTCTAACAGCTTGTCACTGAGATTCAATCCTCTGTAGATATTACCTCTCTTAACAAGTTTTCATTATGAATTTGCAGGAGAGAAATACTAGGACTGCACACAGGCAGATAATTATTTCATAGTACTAATAAACCTCTCACGACCCTATACTATAGGTGAACTATGATGACTATGTCAAATTATTTAAAATGCCTGTATTGCTATAAGCCCACATTTTGGTCTGCTTGTACTGCAGCACAGGTCACCTAGAATGAAGCTACTGATCTCAGCCCTACTTCAAGGCTGAATTCTAGCTCTAATTCAAGTTAAAAGCTGAATGAATTTGGTTCTAGCTACCCGAGACAGATCTCTTCTTCCTGAGACCAGAACATCTCAAGATACCCAGGTTCCAGTGACCCAGTGGAAATGTTTACTAATGTAGGAAAATTCATGACTCAGAAGACATAATTTTAATAAGAGGAGGACTAAGACTGCAACTAATTGCCAGTTGAAGTAAGAATAATTTTTGAGTTCATTGCACAGCATGGTCGTGCAAAACCACCTTTTCAAACAAACTTTCCTACAACTACAGTAGTACCTTCTTTTCCTTACTTTTATATATATTTCACAGGAAGAAGATAAATGCTACCTGCTGCCCATGCCTTACTGGAAGGAAAGGAGGAAATAATAATTTTGTCATTTTACAGGTAGGCCTAATTTCCTCAACTGAATATGTAAAATGACAAATATGACATAAATACAAAAATAACATTTTCTCCAATTAAAAATATTAATGCCTGTTTTTTCAAGATGAAATGTCAAAATGACATTTTTCTTTTTGAACGACTGTTTCGTCCTGAACTCTCTCATTCGAGTATATTAGAATAGTAGCTGACAGGAGCTATTCCAATAGGAACTCACAGCAAAAGAATTAGGACAACTATGAAAAAAGAAGCTGTTTTTAACAATGAACCGGTTCATCAACAACATCAATTACAAAATGACATTCATCACAAGAAGGGAACTTTGTTATTGTTATTTCAAGGGATAATGTAGGTATTAGACAAATAGCAGGTTAATTTGTGTAATACAAGCTAATTCAATGGACTGCTCCAGGAGAAGTATGATAAGGCATAAACAAGCTTTGACTAATTATTAACTAGGTTAACATGACATAGCGTATGTGTGCCCCAGATTTTAGCTATTAGATGGAGATATTAGTCTTTATACAATTAGTTTTTATGAATATTGTCATATCTGAAATAGTGATTATTCATGTCTACCTGCAGACAGTTTGAAAGTGCCTTCTGTTAAATGTATGCATCGATTTAGTCAGTGTGCCCTAATGGATTAAGTGGAAAATATTGTCATACAGGGCACTGGTGATTCAAATACCACAGCCCAGTGAACTAATTCTGATTTTTTTTAATCATCTGCTGTTCACTTCTTTCACAGTAATTTCATAATCTTAAAAAAATGGACTATGAACTGGAAAGCAGTGTGCACAATTTGGCTAGTATTAGTCCAGTATCTACACCATAGGAGTCCTGAATTTTTTCCCACTAATTTTTGTGCCAAGTTCACAGAACAGCCATGGTGGCTCTCTGTGCCTGCAATACCACAACCATCTTTSTTTGCACTTTCAGATGGTTATACCCACAAATGTTAGATGACGTCATGTGCCTGAACTCACCCCTGGTCATTGTCTAGTTGTATCATCCACTTCTGTAGTTACTGAGCTAAACCAAAGACCCATATAAAATCCTCCCCTGACCTCCCAGTTATAGGCCAGACCTCATCCCTTGCCTTGCACCATTATCAGTTATGAGCTACCACCAAACACAGACCCTTACACTCTACAATTTTAAAAATTAAGTGTTTTTCTGCTTAATAATATGAATATATGCTACAATGGCAGGTTAGTAGAATGTTTTTGTATTTCTTGTGGCAGGGAAAATATGCAYACTTCCATAATATTATTTCAAAACAACTAAAACATTTTGCTTAGAGGAATTCTAAACAAAATTAAGCCAGTGACCCTAAGGATCCTAACAGCTGCGGGTGTCAGAGTTTGTTATCTTTCATCTCCAAGTCTGCCTTAAGGGAGTGAAAAAGGACCAGATTCTTGTGAGTACTGGTAGCTATGGATGAATTAAGAGTCTAAAAGTTTTGAGAGACTCAAAATTACACCCTCAATCCAAGAGTCTCAGGCCTTAGCCAGAGACAGAATTCCCAGGACTTCCATTTCTTCTGCAGAGACTTTGTAATTCCTGAGGGTTTCCAAAATTGGGTTTCATAGCAAGTACTTTACTTTCTCCTGCTGCTCTCTTGCACTCAGCTAAGGGAAGAAGTCAAGGTGTCCTTAACTCCAGAGCAGCATCCGAGGGCACAGCTGTCTACTGCCTTGGGGTTCTCAGCCCTTGGACCACTTGCATGTAGGATTACCATAGGTGTTCAGGCAGTCTATCATGTGAACTGAAAGAAAATCAGACTATTTTTGACAGAATCCTGATGACATTTCACCTGCTGTTCTTCACAACCAACAGATTTTTCCRAAATACTCTGGAGTTTTTAAAAGATCAGCATTTTTTTAATAAAACTCTATCTTTGGACATTTTTCAGACTGCTATAGTCGTAAATAATCTATCTCCTTCTCCTCTTCTTGTCTGTCAGCAGAGGTGAAGGTTAACTGAAGCTTTAGAATACACATTTTTTACATTTTATTTCAGCGTTTTTTTGCTATTTGGTTTATTGGTTTGAGCCTACTTTACCTGGAATACCTCCTAAGCATTTGGGTATTGCTTAGGACTATTTATTTTGCAAGATCAGACAACCTTACACATGGTCAGTGTACAGTCTACATCATCATTTTTACATTTCCTATGTAAACAGAAAAACTGCTAGCCTAACTAAGATGGCAGATTGTTCCAACCAATGTTGATGGCTAATAAGAGTGTTTTAAGGGAATACTACATTGTTCTTACATTCAATAGAAAAGCTGAGGAGTTGAGCTATCCAAAATAGTTCATACTTTAAGGACTACTTAAGCTGCTTGAAGATAACCTCTAAAGACCCAAACATTTGTTGTGGATAAATTCCAAAAGAAGTGCTCAAATCTTAAAAGCAAGAAGAAATGACTGAGTAAGTTTTCTTGCAAACTGCATAATGCTTTTCAGTGTAGGCAAAATACTGCAAAAATGATTGGTCATACAATGTTTCAGCTTTTCCCATTCTGTTGTGTCTGGACCCAGACCAAAATCAAAAAACCCCTCTGTCCTGTTGGAGGAAAAGAAAGCACCTCCTTGCAGAAAAGGACCTAAATTGGGTTTATTAACACAGATCTTTGCTAGAGATTTGATGAGATGTTGTGTCCCCTGTGTAGTTATTTTTCCTTGTGTGATTATTTCTCATTATCCTCTCTCTCCTGAAGAATTTTAATGAAGAGATTATAATTTTAAATGCCTGGAAGGTATACTTAACATCTAGACCAGTTCAACCTGAAAGCATAGRAGACTGAAAAATTCTGACACATGTATCTGCTCTGAGATTAATAGGAAATCCATGGTCATTGGGGTTTAAAGAAGACTTGAGAAACAAATTTTTTCAAAAAATAGAAAAGYTGGCATCTTGATGGAAGTGTATGACAGGAATCATCTCCACTTAGTAACCCAGGTGGTTTTGCTTACTTCCTTGCCTGCTATTTGCCCACTTTAATATCCTGTCATTGTAGGATTATATGACTAGCAGAAAAACTCTGGACTTGCCAAGAAAGTAAATACTGCTCATACATGCATATTATCTGAACATTAACAGACCAGAATTTCTGGAAATGAGTGAGAGGCATTACACAGGAGATAACAGATAATTATATCACATTTATCCCTGTCTTCTTTTGTCTCAAAAGATGCAATGCTACCTGTTTGTCTGATATCTCATGTTAATATATGAAGAAGCAAGCTATCAATGCTGGGCCAAGGATTTATTGCAGCCACCCAGTGAAGACATGAACCAAGCTGTGCCACAGTGCTGGTTACAGAGGGACCACATCCTCAGATGACCTTTAGTGCCTCTCCTATAGGCACTAAGCAGGGGGACAGCAGTTGGATTCACAGTCCAGTGAGGTGTCTTTGCCGATGAAAGTGGGGTGACAGTGGCTTCTCTTCTTTGAAGTATAGGCACCAGGAATATAAATGTCAGTTAATTCTGTTCACCCCTGCAGACCCTTACCCCATCCTGTGACTTAATTCTCTCCTCCTCATCCACTGATACGCTTTTGAAATCCAGAAGGATGCTGTTCCTTGACCTCAGTATAGGAGCCAGCAACCTATACTCAGAACTACACCTCTTTTCTGCATTTCCAAATCACAGAAATCTCTACACCAGGGCCCAGTTTGGCTTCTAGGTAACATTTTTGTGCATGCAAGTACCTAAAGTGTGCACTGGGAATTATGGTTGATTTTACAATGGATACTTAGTGAATGCATTTATTATGACAGTCTTAACAATTTCTAAAAGTTAGCCTTTATGGCTGCTTAAAAATAAAGGAGAAAAAATGTAAAAGTCAGAAGTTGAAAACTAGAATGAACATTCTAGTTCTAGAACATTCAAAGAAGCCAAACTATGTTGCTACTTAGTAACTGCTTAGAGGTCCTGTGATTTCTGATGAAAGAGGTCAATATTACAGGACTGATGTCACTCTGATTACAAATCACCTTCCTTCAGCAAGAATAGCTGCAAATTCTTTAAAAGGTGGATTTTTTCCTCCCTTGGTATCATTTAGGTCCTGCACACTTAAATATGCCAATGTTTGATGAGTTAAAGAACTTTACGCAAGTGCTTCTTGGCAGACATGAAGTAATTGCTGAAAACAATCCCATCTGTAAAACTGCACCAATCTGGTTGGCACTGAATTTCCTGTACCATGTGCTGACTGATGGAATATGAATCACAAAAATTAAAGATAGAAAAGATCTATTAGCTAATCTGTTCTCCTCTTGCCAGAGTAGTCTTGTTCTCTGCCATATATTCAGCAGTGCTTTCAACTTTTTTTACAAAAGTTTCAGAGAGGGACTTCCACCATTTCTTTGGCAATCCATTCAACAAGCTTAATAGCTCCCACAATTAGAAAACCATTCTTAACATATAGCTTTTGCCTAATTTCTTGGCTTCACCTCCTATGCACTCCCTTAGCAATTTCTCTGTAAGAATATGTTTCTTTTTCCGTTTGTTTTCAGTCTTGCCACATGATTCTTGCAAATGCTGCCGCAGCAAAGAAGCAGATTTGCAAAAGTGGCAGTTTTTAGCATCCGCAACAATTTTCAAAGCTGCTCTAAATAGAATAGTGTGGCTGCTGAGGTGAATGGAGAGCAGCTATTAAAAGGAAAGGCTGAATTAAATAAAAGTATAGGGACAGACTTCTGCTAGTGGAGGCACAACTGAACCATTAAAGAGGAACAACAGGTCTTCCTGAATGTTGCTGCTCATACAGTCTATTTATGAAACATTAACAGGAACCTACAAAAAAAATACTTTAAGTCAAAATTTGAGGTCTTCCTTGCTGTTTAAACCTTCTTGAAAAAAAGAATGCTCTAATTGGACAAGTCTAATGGGTTCTTAAAATGTAACATTCATCCCTGGGGATTTGTATGTGTTTGTTACAAGCACACAAATAGCTGCCTAATGTAATGTATTTTCTATTGGGATTYCTGTCTATTCTTCAGACTCAAGCTGCAGCTGTTGCAATATATGTCCAGTTTTAGAGCTTGCCAGTTGCTCAATATGCCAGAAGCCTAATTTAAAAGACTAGACTCTAGAGACAGCATAATGTAAAAGTACTTCCTACATCCATTCCTGTTCTCCCACTATGAAGGTGACAAAAGCACAGAAATTACAAGCACTTGTGTGGCTCTATCATTTGCCCTGTGGTAACTTCTGCATTTGATTTAATTGAAAACTTCAGATGCTTCCATCCTTTTTCTTGATGGAAAATATTGTCTTATCTGGCACATGGAAAGGTGAGAAAAAGAAAATCTTCCTACTCTAGTAGTTAGCACCTTCAATTACGTGGTGGCCTCGGGGGAGACTCACAGAGGCACTCTCTCATCTTCTAACAGTGTCAGATCACAGCCCACCCACTAGTGCTAAGCAGCAGTCTGAACATGAGTAATATTTTTGTTGTTTTAACAACTTTTTGTTGTTACTGCCTGTAGGACTGGAAATCGATGGTGAGCAGTCAAAGCTCATTTCAATGGGTTAGCAGCAAATAATGCAGGGTCACAGAATCAGAAAAGTAAAATACAGAAGAGTCATTTTAGTTTACTTGGTCTTATGCTAGATTGCTACCTAAAATACATTTTCTACGGTTTTCTTCCTCTAAATTGTGTCTCAAATCAGTTTCTTCCAATTTCTTTGAATGCTATAGCCAGTCTATCATCACCTCAATCCTCTGTCATTACAACAATCATCATGAGGACTAAGCACTGTCAGAAATTAGGTTTCATGATAGATTTTCACATTTTATCCCTTAACAACTCAAAATTTCAAATTTCTTTAGAAAGGAAGTTCTAGGGCCTGAGGAGAAAGGGGAAATGTTGGAATGGTCAAAACATTTCAAAACCATATGGCATCAATGTGAATTTTTCAACTACTATACTATGCCATATATATTTTACCATATATGGTGAATATACGTAATAACTGAAATGAAAAAMCATTTCAAATTTTTAAATATTGTAGGTTTTCAGCCTAAATACTAAATAGTGGGAAATCTTGACATGGTGCAAATATGTTGTTTGTTTGCTTTTTATAAAGGAAATTCCATCAGAGTAACCTTGATTCCTGTAGTTTTGACAGTTACACACTTTTCCTGTGCATTTTCTAACAGAAAGCCTGTCAGAAATAGTCTTGTATATTTTATTTTTGTTTTGTTCTACTATAGTACATGTCAGTCTAGATACAGACAAATAAGTTAATATTTTGTTCCTTTCACATACAGCACCATGTACTGTATACTGTATTCTCTCAAGTGAACTCCATATTCTGAATGCAAGTACAGATATTTTGCAAATGTATCTTTGAAGATTCAACCTATGCATAAAGCTGTTGCACACACCTATTCAAGAGAGAAAAATATGCAGTGTTCTGGTTAAACAGCTGGGAAAAGGTGTGTGGGGGGGAAGCTTCCTAATCAATTCTGAATGGAAGAAACAGTGATACTGTCCTGTCATGTAAAACATGCTTATGCAAAACTCACTGCTTTATTTTATAGCTCCACCGAGACTTATTATGGTTTTAGGCACTACTTATGCTTTAATAATAATTCCCAAGGAACTGTGACAACCATCAGGGTTCAGAAAAGAACTGCACTGTCAGCCCTAAGAAAAGTTCAGCAGTAGTGTAGAGGCAAACCATACTGATGTGGTAGATTAGGCTCCAGTTTGTAATGTTTTCTCCTTATGATACTGTTTTAAAAAGAGTCCAAGCAAATCACATGAGAACAAAGGCTATAGTTGCTCTGGAGAAGAAAAATCAGCCAGGTTTTTGCTTTCTCATGTTAGTGTCAGTTCAGGGAGGGATAGTAAAAGGCCCTGATCTCTGACAGTGTGTTTACAGTCAAATAAATGAACGAGTATTTTCAGGATTAGAGCTAATGTTGAATATTAACCAGGTATTGCATTTTTTCTATTTATTATATTCCTCTCCCTTCCTCCAATGGATCAATTGCTTCAAGATTGGCATTCTTACGTCTTCTCCTTCCTCACCATAATGCCTCTCACTTATATGGTGTCCTTAATGTTTGCAAAATGGAATAACACATGGCTTCTGCATCCAACGTAGCTTACAGGAAGCACTGTGTCAAGTCACTGCAGAACAAAGCCTTAAAGCCCTGGCTGCACCGATATGATCTGCATGTACGTTCTGTGCACATATGAAATAGATTATTGGACACTGTGTTACTATTTTTATTCATTTGCATTTTGATAATGATGACAATATCCTTGCCATGTTCTCACGACACACAGAGAGGATATGGTTTGAACACACACATACATATGAACACAAACACACACATGCACACGCACACGCAGTCTTTAATGCAGCTTAGGAGAGGATTGAAATTGTGGCGTTATGTAACACACACCAGTAAGTAAGCAGCTGCTAACTGTAAGATAAAAAGTAATTCTATCTCACAATAGCCATCTCAGCAAATATAGCCTCTCATTACTAAAWTTCGGGTTTCATTAAAAAGAAAGCTGGACAACAAAAGCAATGGACAACAAAACTAAAACAAGGAAATTGTGAGAAGATCAGAGTTTGCTCCTAGCTGTTATTCTCACCTCAGCATTGATTCTACATCAGTGTTCAAAGTAGCAGCCTGATTTTATTTCCATGCACTTAAATTATTACTTCTCTTCTGTAACTGCTAGGGGAGAAGAATCTGGATATTTGTACAACAATAATGAAGCAGTGAGATAAATGGCCTGCATTTTCCAGCCATTTGTAGATATGGTTTTTGAATTAGCGTTAAGAGATTTTGCAGTTTCTTGCCCAGGCAGCATCTCTGAGCACTGTCATGGTGTTCAGCAGGCCTTGTGGCTCAGCCTCATACCCTGACAGGATCATAACTAGCCTGTGGCATTTTATGACACAAATCTTTTAACACAAATCTTATGAGTCTGTATTTTGGGCATAACTTGCAACAGAACTGGAAAGATAACACAAATTTTATTTAACATAGTAAGCCTGTGATTGGTAGTTAATTCTACCAATTTATTTTTTCCAAGGGCTGTGGTAATGAAATAATATTGTCAGATTTTGTTACAGACTTATAGTTGGAACCTACATGCAAAAATACAAGAGTGCAAAAACAAGATTGATGAATGCATGTATATTTTTAATTGTGAAGAAAGAAGCTAAGTTTTAGTGTCAGAGACAGAATAAATCTATCCTGTCAGCTTAGGACCACATCAATTAATCCAACACCTCCCTAAAAAGCAGTCTAGAGCAACTGAGATGAATGTTTATTTCAGTAGCCTCACCCCAAGCTAGCCCACTGTAGAAAAAGATTTAGAGCTTGTCTGCTTTCTTGGGGTTACATCAAGATGATGTACTTCATTTTAAGCATATCATCTGAACTGGCAAGCAGTGGCTGCATCCAATGGCTTTCACTTTATAATGACTTGTTGCTTTCAGACAAGGAACGTTTCCTCTGATATCTACATTTGTTTATCCTACTGCTGGCTTCTGTTCACTGTGCCACTGGCCTGGCAGAGCATGGTGGGACATGGGCTATGAAGCAGTCAAAAATTGCTGTGTACCTCCTCTAGGGATCATACGTGAAAAATCCTTGAAAGTTCTTCTGTCATCTCATAATCCAACTCTTTCAAACAGCCTGGGCCAGCGAATTGCCAAGAGTTGTCCTGACAGATCACTGTAGAGGTGGCAGATCACTGTGTAGAGGTGACAGATCACTCTGTAGAGGTGACAGATCACTGTGCTGCAAACTGCAGCACTGACAATCAAGCATATGCATTACACACACAATATGTGTATATTTGACATGATGCTGATTGCTGCAGCCTGGCAGTAAGCCAGGCACAATATTACTCACTGGCCATGGCAGTGGTTTAGTGGCCACAGAAACAARATCCTCTGTCTCATCTGCAGCTGTCCAAGAAGGAGAACAAGAATGGCGCTGAGAAGGGGAAGAAGCCTGAGTGCAACTTCGGTAAGTGCTTCACTAAGTGCAACACTAAGAATAGCATCATTTAGTGAGTTATTGTTCTGGGAATAAGAAAGCAGCATTGATGGGGGAAGCAGTTAGTGCTGCTAACTCAGAAAAACCCATGACTGCAGAAGATGATCTGTTCAGCAACAGCAACATACACACAAGAGACCTCTTGCAGCTGCCTAGAGCACCTGGAAGTCTGGGGTGCTCCATGGCTACCTGCAGTCACTAACCAATACAGTACTGACAGCCTGAAAAGCGGGACTGTAGTGAGGAAGCTGGGCACAACCCTTTAACAGAGATACTGTCACTGCCTTGCACTTAGCAGTCCTCAAGAACTTAATCATGCCTTGAATTTGTGGACATTGCAAGTCTTGTTCAGGGCCTCAGTCTTGTTCTGGGCCTTACTGTTTTCCCTCAGCTGATGAAGGCTTTTGCTTGCATTGGGAAATTGTCAAATGGTCCCCCAAACAGCTGTAGGGTTACAGTAGAGTGTGACTTTGGGAGATAGTGATCCCTGATGAATAATATCACCTTCAAAGTCCAATTCTGATGTGTTGTCTGCAGCACTGTCAAAAGCAACAAGGCAAGCTTTTCAGTGAGACAAAGACAGCAATCTTCCAGACAGTCTGAGCACACTAGGAGATACCATCTTGTAAGGGGGGACTGCCAGAGACACAGTATCAGGAATATCTCACATGTCTGCTTTGAGAAAGATGCTTGTCTTTAAGATACAGGCTTTGACTGACAAATTGAGTCACTTGTCCTMGTTTGTACAATGTGAGTGTTAGCCAAGGCCCAGGGCCTGCTGGGCCCCTGCTTTTGTTGTATGTGATCTATACCTTAGTGAGGATACAGTTATATGAGGGCACCATTACTGAAATGAAGGTGACAAGCATACTTTTTCTGTGCGATCTATTTAAGCTTTTTGTCCTATTGGCTTAAAGAAATGGTGGTTACTGTATGTAGAGTATCTTCTCTTTGTAAAACTATTTTCTAAAAAAAAAAAAAAAAAAAAAAAAAAAGGAAGAGCTCTCCGGCTGGGCGCACTTGGTTCTTTGGGCAAAAACAGAAAATTTCCATTTTTGAACAAACAATAGCTCTATCTTCATTAAACTGCAATTGCTTAAGTGCTGCACAAACTATGGGGGAAGAGTAGGGAGAGCTGAACTATAGGACAAGAGACTTCTCAGTTTGGAAACCTTAACCTTTTGATTCAAGGTTCCTTGTTGCCATTTACAGCCCTCCTGAGAACCTCTTAAATAGTTCTGCATTACCTTCATTTCCAAAGGAATCAACTCAGCTTTTATGGGCCATTGTTTTCACTGTAGAATGAATCAATAGCTGAAGGGTTAGGACACTTCAAGATACATTCCTTGTAGGAGAGAATGTTATTTGTGCCCGTCAAAGGAAAATCCTCAGCAAAGGCACTGTCTGGCAGCACTAAGCCCTTGCACTGAGGTTTTCTGAATTAGCAAGAAATTCTCCCCAGTACCCAAATTTGCTAAACACTTCCTCAATGTTCAAAACCCTCAAGACTGCCTGTATCACCACTGTACTCTGATTTTCCATTTCATTTGAAATAGTGCAGCACATGTTTGATAGTTGCACCCTTATTCACTTCCCAGTCTTAAAGTTATAAAGAAAGGAAGGTTAATTTCATGAAATAATGTCAAGTACAAGATAAAGTTTCCTAATTAAAAAAAAAAATCTATATGCTTCAGTATCCTTCACCTAGAATCTATCMGCAGGGCCTAAATATGAGAATGAGGAGTGGGGTTTGTAAGGGCTATGTGTATTCTGTGAGGTCCTGAAGCTCCTCCTGGMATGTAGATGAGCACCTGGCTGTATGACAATTCTGTCAGGATGAAATACTGCACACAGCAAGCATCTCCTGCATCCTGCTTTCCACACAAAGAAAACCCAAGCACATGAACCCGAATGAAATCACAGCTCTGCCTAAGGGATCCACTGATCTAGATGATCATATAGCCAGGATCAGGAAGGTAAACTCCAAGGATGTTTGCTCTTCAGTGTAAACATAACCTCAGTTATACTGCCTCCTGTGTAGCCTCTTCAGCTCTGAATGACACCCTTTCCACTGAGACTGTCTGCATAAGTCTCCACATCTAGATGGGATATACTCAGTAGATGATGAAGTATGTATTAAGACATACACTCCACTGAACTTGCACGCTCTGGTGCATTATCAGCTCCCTAAAGAGATCAAACACAATATATTGTTGAAGTAGGTGAGAGAAATCTGTTGCTTTGCTTGACAATGCTTATTGGGAAAAAAATCTAATCTTTATCTCAGCTGCTAGTGACCTGTGACACTTATGGGAACCCRGGTTCTTATGGGAAACTGTTCCTCAGACTTAGTTTTTTCAGCACCCACTGCTAATAGAACTTCATGTTAATCTAAATGCCGTTAGATACCAAAGAGGAAGAGGTAGCAGACCAACAAGCAAGCATGCTCTGCTAGTTCATTTATCCGCAAGATCTACTTCTGCAGCTCCTTGTCAGTTCCCCAATAACAGCAATTTTCCTTCTTCAACAATTCTTCGGGTTTGCCTCCTTATCCTGCTGCCTTTTTCACTGTCCTGCACAAACAAACCCTCCAAACACAAGCCTCTCTTCTTTCATTTTCACTGTGCTCACATAGGTTACCAAATATTACTTTTGTAGATGCTGTGCAGCATCTAGCAGTAGTGTGCTATGAAGACTTAGATGCACTTTGAATGTAGATTTTTCTCAGGATAAAAGGTATTAAGAATTTTTCATCATTCTGGTTTTATGCTTGCAAAGTTAAATGCAAAAAATAGCAATAAAGCAACTGTAACTTGTGGAAAACTAAGGGAATATGTTGCATCTATGCAGATCTTTTTATGTCAGTGCCACTTGAGTCACTAGAAAGTAAACTCTGATGCATATAAGCCCTCAGGTACAATCAGTATTGACCCACAAAGTTAATCTTTTCTTGCTGTAGTGTGGTGCTTAAGAGACCACACTGGTTTTTCAACAATGACTCCAATAGCTAAAAAACATATTAGATGCCAAATTCCAACACTGGTCCATAATATACTGACTGATATATTGAATAATATCTTATTCTGTTAGTTGTCTTATCAATTCCAACACTCCTTTGTATGGAATAAAATATTATTTGCTATAGGGTGTCACTGTTTGGGTYTATGGGAAGTCAAATGGAATTTGCTATGGATTTATATCAATGTTACTGAAGTCTCATTCTGGCCCAGTACTAAAAAGAGCATTATTAAAAATGTATGGGAGGGTAGAATGTTTCCTTAATAATAAGAAAAAGAAAGGAAAACATTGTCATCCATGGGGTTATACCCTTATTTACTTTGAATTCCTGATCTTGAGAGCTTTGACTTGTTCACTGCTTTAATTTGTTTTCTTTTTTAAAGCTGACTTTTAGGATGTTATGAAGCTTTCTTTTTTGTTTGATTGTTTGTTTTTGTTTTTTAATGTGGCTGTTGGATGGTGTAGGGTTTTTTCCTCTCTGGTTAGTGAAATGAGTTCATCTTAGTTGCCCCTTAAAAGAGACTGTGGGTGTTGAATAATTAAAACAGACTGAGCTACAAATGTACGTATTCTCAAGATCTTTGGTTATACATATTCGCAAAGAACTGTACTAGTATTCTATGAACTAGCTCATTAAAAGTTTTGTTACAGTTTGACAGTTGTATAGCATTTTAAATATAAGAATTCACAGTGGTATAAATCGGGACTGCTGCACAACCACCAAAGAAGCAGACAGCACAGAGAAGAAATGAAGCTGAATCAGGCCTACATGGAGTAGGTTGGCTGTTTCCTCAATTTGTTAGCAGCAGTCTACACATAATTAATTCTGTTGCAATTTTTGGTTACATTAGTATGATTCTTGTGATGGAGTAGAGAAATGAGTCTCTGTATGTCTCAGWGTTGTGCAGCACATTATAGCATAGATGTTGAAAATCTCCTTTTTCTACATGGAGCTCGATGCATGTTCAATGCCTTTAATGTAGGAATCAGGAGAGTTACACATCCAAGGTAGAGATATTCTTCTGACCTCTGAGCCAAAATTAAGATACTAGGATGACAGTTGCTAAATTGTCCTTCTGCCAAAGACAGAAGAAATATGTATTATTGAAAGGAAAAAGAAAATTAATCCTGTTTGCCACACAGTCAATTCCAAATAGACTACTTTGTTCAACCTTAATTGCAGTTATTCACTTTCCATATGTAACACTTGGAAAATTGAAGAAAATATAGAGGTGAATGCATTTTTTTCAGGCCAATATATTTAAAAGTAGACAAAAAATACCCAGAGATCAGTTTGTTCTCCCTTGCACCAGTTTTATGTGGCTGGGGCTTAGCTGTGTCATACCACCGCTAGAAAAGATTCAAACCCGTATCTCCACAAAAAGCTGTGAATTCTTCCTTTAGGAAGGTGCTATCTTGAATATTGTGCTGATTTCTGAAGTAAATGCTACCATTATAAATCTGCAGAGTATCACTATTATAGTGCCTCTAATTTTTGTTTCAGAGCAAGAGAAGTATGGCGCTGAGTTCTAGTATATTGCAAAGAAAAGATGGTTCTACCTATTTAGCCTCTATTCCTTACTCTTTGGAAAAAAAAAATCAGTTTGTGCTTTTAGGACACGGTCATACAATATTAAGATCAATTGGATGTATTCATTAAGAGTTAATAAAGATCAAATTATGTTACAAAGWACTTCTTGTGAAATTTGAGAAGGGTATTTTTAGAAAAGGAGGTCAAATGTAAAGACCTACAAACCCACTTTAAATTAATCATGACTTTGCATATAAATCAGCCACCACACTATTTGCACATACTGTCATAGTAACTATCCAGCCTACAGCAGCACCACCCATGGATTTTTAACCAATTTACATCCAGTATATGTTGCTTGTGTCATTGTTAATGTCCCTGGCCTGCAGAAATCTCTGCAAATTCCACTCCTTTCCTCCAGAATTAGCTACAGATGTATCCCAATTTGTTTTTGCTCAGTGAATGTCTTATATACAGTGAGGAAAAGTATACTATATTTGAGAACATATCACAAAGCACTTGCATTGTTCCTCTGAAGATGAGCTTTCCAGGATGATGCTAAGAAGTTTTAATGGTTAAAACTCAGCAGAGGACTTGACACAGAAAGGGAACAAAAAGGTTGGTGCTTGTGTCACCATCCAATACTGCTTTGCAAACATCTTCAGGGCTCACTGTGCATTGCATCTGCGTCTCTGAGCTAGCCATTTCTGCTAAGGATTTTTATCTACATGGAGAAATTTATGGGTCAAATAATGTTGGTATAATTATCTTACTAGAGCTACATCAGCATAAATCCTCATGTGAACATTCTCCTTCCCTACTAAGATTGCTCACATGGGAATTTATTCCAGCATAACTATAGCACTATAATTAGATCAATACAGTTCTACAGGTAAATTTTCCATCTAGAAAGTACTATCAAAATTGCTAGAAGAGTACAAATTCACCTTGGTTTGTTTAGCCACATTTCTTCACTTCTGTATTTGTATATAGAGAAAGGCAATTAATTTTATTCTTTGTATAATGCAGAAGGGGTTTTTTTTAATATTATCTGGTATATGTCTTTTTCTATGTTAACATTAATTGCTATAAAACTTTGTATCAAACATATGGTAGTACAATGCGACTCAGAACTCTGAGAACCAAAATACACCAGAATATTTTTACCCCCCCCCCCAAAGGACTCAGTAGAACACAATGAGCTAAGAGTAAGGGGAGAAATGGCAAATCTCCCATTCACACTAATTACACCTAATTACAGCTGACAAGTAACTGTTCCCCTGTGGGGCTTACGGAATCTGTTTGAAAGCTTTAATTCCAGATTAAATCAAAGTACAAACAGTTCTGAAAGGCATCAGAGATAACATGGTCACCACTGGAATATTAAAATATGAAATCCACCATATGACACAAATCAATTGATTTCTTATCTGGCCGTGATGAAAACCCTTGTTTATCCCAGTTCAAACCATTCTTCTCCTCTGCCTGCACTCAGTAATTTGCTCCTTTCTCCACAGCCAGCAACAAACTGTGGAGGTGGAACAATGAACTCTTTCATGGTAAGAAAGAGAAGAAAATAAAACCCTTTTCACTGGAAACCTTTTACTCTTGGTCTCTCTTTTTCTGAGACAATGGCTGCCTGAACGTTTTCAAAAAAAAAAAGAAAGGACTAAAGAAGTGATTATTAAATTTATAACAGTCAAAGAGGATACCCTTTTAATAGCAAATCTYTTATTATACAATTTTGGCATTCCACAAGCTATGTCTTTATCAATTACAAACTGGATTTCATCTATAAATGTTTGAGGATCTCTGCAGGCACTCGCAGTATGATGCAACTTCCTTAAAYGCTCAGATGCAGGACTCGCACTGGATTGTGAGTTTGGGGAAAAGAAGTCAGAACTATCAGTAGCATGGCATTCAGGAGACCATTCTCTCTGGATATGTAGTAACATTTAGGCTTTGATTTATGATACCCACACAATTCTCATTTGGAGAAACCACAGAGAAAACCAGCATAGCACTGCTGCACAACACACGTTTTTTGGTGGATTAACATGCTGATCAGACACCTGACAGCAGCCCTGCACAGGCACTGAGCTGCACAGAGTTCTTACTTCAGCACCTTGCATTTGCTTTGTTTGTCAGATCCTCTCCACCAACGTCATCATGATCATCATCAAAGAAAAAAAACAATAACAACAAAGTAAGTATATGTTGGTAAAACCATAAAGCAGAGCCCAAGCCAAGGACAGAGGTTCCCCAAAGCTACTGAGTCTCCTTCATAAGGTTACTCCACTAATTAGGATAAAGAAACGGGTAAAGGGAGTTTGCCAGCATGGAGTAACATGTGACACTAGGGCTTTCTTCTCTCTTTTAGTGGTGCACCAAGAGATCGAATAATGATTTCCACAAGGATTCTTGAATTTTTTTAACAGAATCACTGCACAAGCTTATGGTTTTAATCACAATTGGTAGACCTTCCCCCTGACCTCAAAGATTTTTTTTTCCATGAGATTTTGATTTTTAAAATATGTTCTTATTGTTCCTCTGAGTGTTTTAAAATGTCTGCTCTTCCATAAGAACAGTGTCTTAGGCTGTCTCCAGGGCTTTGTTTCTCCTCCAACATATTTTTTTCATTAGAAAAATACTTTGACATTTACTATATGGTCTGGTTCTTCTGAGAAGTTCAGCATATCCTGAAAAGTGTGAGTATTTAGGAGATGCTCAACACAGCATCCCTCAGGGAGTACGGAAAAAGGAACTGGAAAAAGACTGAATGCAATCCCCATCAAACTAAAAAGCAGATGAATAGCTACCATGAAAACAAAGGCTTTATTACTCATGGAATGAACTGAAACTTATCCAGTATTACGAGCCTGGAAACTTTTTTTTTTCCTTTTTTGATGTATCATCCTATCTATACTCTATCCCTTGAAGTGGAAATGGAAAGGGTATGAGAGAGCATTTTATGTCATACAGGAAACCTATCTCTCTTTATGTATCTCTGGTTTTACCATTTATCATTTTAGCAGACTTTAGCCCCTTGGGCTTCTACTCTTTTAATTCAATTAGATGAGAATAAGGTTTTGATTCCTTAGCTCTGTTTAGGCCCCATAGGAAAGACAGTTAGGACAGCTTAACAAGATGACTATGTTCCCTTGTTCTGTATTTATCTTTGCTTTGTATTTTATGAGCTATAGTCACCATCTTCAAAACATTGCTTATAGGTGTATTGCCACTGTCTTGCAAAAGCTGGTTCCTTTGAAGCAATGGAAGGGAAAGAAATGTTAACATTAAGCACTGCTTTTGGGTGCAATTGTATTCATCTGCACTTTTAAAATGTTGAAATCAGGTGAAATGGATAAATCTTGAGTGGATGAGATAACCTGCTTCCCTCAAAAGATAGCTTAAATAATAGGAGAGAAAGGAAGAGATCACGCAGAGAAGCTGACATTTAATTATCTGTTGAAAACTAATTACTTAAGAAAGGTGCCTGACCACTAGATCTCTTCCAAGAAAACATTTAGTCTCTCTTGTATGTCCCCAGGTGAAGCACATTGAAAAGAGGCCTTCTTTTAATATGTATGAAAGGATGTTGCACAACTTCTGGTGGATGAGATGTTCATAGCAGGTAGAAGGTCTTGTGAAAGTGCATTTTGAATGTTCTAAAAATGCTGTTACCCTGATCTGGTGGACACAGCACTGGCTGGACAAGTAAGAACTTGAATTTCCACAGGACTAAGCAGCCATAATCCCAAGAGCTCAGTGCAATCTGATACCTTTTCAGTCAACTTCTCAGTAGATATCTAGCTTCCTTAGTCATAAACTGTGAAACTTAAAAATAAAATGTGATACTAAAAACAGAGGATAACAGGAAGGTTATCAGCAGTGGAAACCTAACAAAGAATATTCAAAAACTTCAAAAGTGAATGAAAAGTTAACTTAGTCTAACCACTGAAAACACAATAGAATGAAAATAAAATGTATATAGGCTGTTTAGATTTTCTGCTAAAAAAAGCAAGAGAAGACCAACCACCATAGCCTAAAGAATGAATATTTCCTTGGAGTTCCTGTAAACTGAGTTCTTCTTCCAGACTGAGAGATCTTTATGACACAACTTTATTATTATTATTTTATTATTGGAATGCTCATTTTACAAAAAGTGAACAGCATTTTCAGGCCAAGAATGACAGACTACACAAGATTAGTGATGAGCCACAATGAACTAAGTCAATGTGACTGGGAAGATATCACTGGCATTGCTAAGGATAAGCCTGGAATCTCAGTCAGTACTTAAAGATGCAATGCCAGCTCTCAGAGGAGATTCTCCCTACCTCCACCATTATTGGCCTCTGGATTATGGAACAATCAAATTTACCCAATRTCAGAGTAACTAAAATGTCCAGTCTCTGCAGATCAGCACATTAAAAATGRTGACCTGACATCATTAAGAAATTCATTTGGATGGTAAATTTGCTTCTTAGGATTTCACAACACCAGGAAATAAATTTGACTGAGTTTGTGAGAACCAGCACTGATTGGCTGGACTAATCTCTTACACAAAGGAGTAGTGTGACTATTCAAGCAGTCCCCTGGGGATTAAACAAATGGCAAGGCATCAAGACCCCTGAGATTCCTTTTTGATTCTGCCATCATCGTAACAGGTGTCCTTGTYCCAGTCTCTTAGGTCTACAAATTCAACTAAAATTAGGCACATAAATCCACRTTTAGGTATCTAAATAAAAGCTGACCTGCTTTCCAAAGCTTTTCTGCATAATTTCCACTTTGATCCCAGTAGAGCAGGCCTTCTTCAACTGAAGTGATAAATACATTTTCTCCTCAGCAATTGAGACTTTCTAAAAGAAGTAAATAAGTAAATATAATGAGATAATCAGTAGCAAAATGGATATGCATTTATGCATCGATATTATAGATCAATATTGCAATTGCTACTTTTTTTGTTTCAGACTAAAATGCAAGGGAACATGTATCATTACCCAAAGTGCCAGGACATTCTGGAAATTTAATCTGAATAGACAGTGCTCCCTGTTGTGCTCCCCTTCTATACCCTCAGTCCCATACTGAAAATCAGTTAAGCACTATCTTTTTTCTTTTAAAAATAGATTCTCAAAAGGGAAAAGTGGAAGTTATCACAGAATCACAGAATGGGTAAGGTTGAAAAGGACCTCTGGAGATCATCTAGTCCAACCTCCCTGCTCAAGCAGGGTCACTTACAGCAGTTATAAACTGATACTGTCAGATACCTGGAAGAGGTCGAGAATATATARACAAAGAAATCTCCCAAGTGCTGACAGATGAAGAGGTAGATAAAGTAAAATTTTCTCTAGGCTTGTGGTGTCTTAGGCATGCAATAAGGGAAATATTTTCCCTGATTTCCTAATTTTGCATATTCATTAGGTTTCAATTCCATTTTCAGTGGTGTTGTGCTTCTTCCAAAAGTATCTTACCTCTGGAAATGTAACATAAATGATAAACTGCCATTTTAATGAAAATTACAGGTATTTGTTTACAATTACAGGGATTTTAAAGTAGGCTAACTTACAGGGGTTGAAAAACTTGCCAAAACAAGCAGACACTTCTGAAAAGAGCCTGGAGCAAATAGCCTGTGAGTAAAAGATCATGTTTTAAAATTCACAATTTAAGTAAGTATCTTGTATGACTCTTTAGCAAGAACACTGACTGGCATGTAAGGAATTCATTTGGAAAAGCTCAAACTGACTATTACAATTAACCAACAGATGTGGAAATCAGATTAGCATGTGTCTCAGTTCCATGGATTTGCTGTATGCCACTTAGAAGTCACTTAAGATTTTCAACAGCTTTTAGGAATTTTGACTGGATGGTCATATAGGTGTTACTCTAACATACTTTGAGGAAARCATTTGAATCACATTCGAGGTGTGACTGATAGGAACTTTGTCAAATCAATTTCTTTGAAGGCTATCTYCTTTTGGGTATGCACCACACAGACTGCTAGTTTCTCTGGAAGCTGGTGTTTTAATCTCTGTGTGAGTTACAGCAGAAATACTAAAGGATGCAATGGAGATGCTTTAACCTTCAGGAATTCTTTCAAATCTAAGAAGTGTTATATATAAATTTGATGTTATCAGTTAATGAAATTCTATTAATGAGTAATAAAGTTGTTGCAGGAAGTATCKATTAAGTCACCCTTAAAACTGTAGTATGTGCTATCATTCTATTTCATACGCATGCATATGCTACAGTAAATCAAGGTACTATATTGCATCTTTCACATCACACAAAATTTTAAAAATCTAGAGTAATACACAGGATCTCAGAACAAAATTATTATTTTAATTTAAAAGAATGTATGTATGCTTTCAGTTTCAATACTGAGCAACTTCTAAACTAATGCCTTTTGAAGGTGATATGCTTTGCACAATATAGGCAAATTTTCAATTGGYGTTAACTCTCCCAAAATAACATGTTAATATGAAAAAATGGAGTTGCAGAGGAAAGCTATACAGTTTTCATCTACTTTTGCAGGCACATACTAGTGGACATCATTCTTTGATACTTGAGAATTGAATCCAAGTGCAACAAACAGTAAATTCCCAGTSTTAAAGCAGTCTCTCCTCAATGCAAAGCTGTAAACAGGAGTATAAGTGTTATCAGAAGAGAGTATCAGACCCCACCCTGTTATTTCTCAAAAAATGCATTTTTTGTATTTAAGCATACACCTATCTAAAGTGTCTGAACATTCGTCATATGTTGATTGTATTTAGTTTATTTGGGGAACACACAAATACTGCTTTTTAAATTATTTAKTTTTCTTTGAAGGCAGATTTTATTTAGTAGTTTACTTTTTCTTGCTTTATCACATGTAACAATTATTATTTTCTTTGGCCTGCAAATTACATGAATTGTTATGTGCCCAAAACTAGCTTTGAGGTCAAAATAATACAAAATTACAAATATTAGTAAACATAGTACATAATACAAGCAATAGTACAAAAGAATATAAAATATAAATAGCACTCTGGACTGGGGTCTATAAATAGCTTATCCTACAAAAGAAAACTTTCCTGCTCAGTGAAAAGTTAGCATAATTCATATTCCTCAGTTAGGCACTGTTGAAAACTTCAGTAGGAAGTAAATTTTCAAAGGCCAATAACTGAGTAATACCTTACATGATCTATAGCCTTCTGAAGCCAGCAGGAATCTTTCTTACTCCAGTTACGGTGGAACAATTTCCTCTCGATATATGTTTGAACTATGCCTTTAAAGCTCCAGTCTGCTAAAAGCTCCGTGTTAGTAGTAAAATACAGTTGCTTCTCTACACCCATAGTCCTGAAAACATATTCATTACAACTTCGCTGGTATTGCATAAGTCTCCATATGGCAGCATATGCAAAACTTTTTCCTTTTCTATTTCATCGATCCAGTCTTAGCTTCAAGGCATAGGAATTCCTGGGGTTCTTTTTAAGCAGCTTAAAAGGTAAATTTCTTTTATGGTTCTATCATAATTTTTGTTCTCTGAGAAAATTTACTACAGGTTATTTTTGATCCAACAGTATGGCACTCACGGGGTTCCCACAGAACAGCACATGGAAGTGTTGAGGTATAGGAAATGGAGATCAGAAGTTATTTTCTGAGCAAACTGATGAATTGCCCTTTAGCTCTTCTCAGCATCAGAGAAAATAAAAACAGCACTGTCCTGAAAATTCCTGGGAGGAGAGGGTTAAGGTTCCCCCCCCCAACTGAATGAGTACATTCATAGATCATTACAATTGGTATCCTGCCAAATATTTACATCTCTGTGGTGAGCAAATTACAAGCCACACATCCAAATTAGCTCAAAAAAAAATCCCACTCCAAAAAAAAAAAAAAAAATAGAAAGGTGATCTTTTCCAAATGATATCCTTGCCTTATTGTAAGAATAATTTTTGTATCACATAGAAATGTGAATAACTGCTGTGCTCTGAAGAAAATCTTTYATTTCAGATGTATTTCAGTATTAGTCAACAAAATCAGTTTATGTTTACATCAGACACAACGAGCTGTATTATAACAGAGCAAATTATGTAGACAAGTACAGCTGGGCATCCCAGTGGGATCTGTGTAGGTACAGATGCAACTGAAAGGAAAATTTGGCCCACAACAGGGGATTTGTGCATTGTATGAATCAGTAAATATGCTGTGTTAAAACAACCATGCACTGCAGATTCACACCTGCTTTCCTAACATAGTTTTATCAGCCTATCWCAATCTTCTTATTTGATCACCTGTCAGTACCACAGCTATATATCCACCTTTAAAAACTTTCCTTCACTTTGAAAAAAATGAAAACATACCTGCTGATTCTCTAGGACTGAGACTCAACCATGTTTTAGATTTCTGTATCAGGATGTATGGCTTGTGCATATGTCTGAGCTGACCACATCATCAATACTGCTTGATCTTTGCCCAGGAGACATCAGAAAATAGACAGAAATCTGAGAAGGAAAATGAAAACAATATTACTTGTCAGAGAAAATATAAGAGAACGATGAGCAGAACTTCCCAGCAGTTTGAGTGCCCAGATCTGACTCTCATGTAAATATAGTAAAAAGAGGGAGAGGGAGAGGGAGAGGGAGAGGGAGAGGGAGAGGGAAGAAAACTTGAAAACTAAGCAAGAGATCAAGAGAAATAGATGCCTACAACTGGCACTGCAGTTTTCTCAGGGTAAACATTGTGAGGAAGACACATGGCTTAGAAAAGGGAACAGTCTGTCCTTCTGTCCTGTAAAAAAAAAATACAAAAGCCCAGTGGATAACAGATGCTTTGGCTATGACTTAGTAGGACTTTAGAATAACATGCTCAAGAGTGCTTGAGGTTGTCATGATTCTCCTCGCTGCAATACTACAAAAAAGTCACTGTGTGTTTTACTTTTTACAGTGATGCAACAAGAATTACATCCACACAGTAATTTTCTGGATTTCAAATCCTGTTTTTTGAGAACCTTCTGGCAGTAATGGTGTACCTAGTCCAAAACATCACTGATGTAACTAGGATCAGAATTAGGAGCAAGAATACTAACAACGGGGAAAAAAAAAAAAAAGAAAAAAAAGGCTTATCTGTTTTCCTTTTTTGAACTTGATTTAATTAAAGAAAAATACACTTTAATTACTACTTTTAAGCTTGAGCAGTGTGATTCTTTCCAGAGAAATACTTGTGACAAGCAATGAAGCTTTCAGAGCAGAAGAAAGAGCTCCTTATTTTTCAAGGTAGGTTCATTTGAAAGTAATTTTGTAAGGCTAGAATATTCTCTTAGGTTCCAATTCAAATCAGTGTTAGAAGACTTAATGTGTCATTCTGCAGAGAAATTAAATCACCTTTATTGGGAATGCAGAAGCAAGAGAAACTGAGTTACATTCTGTATTTCATGCTGCCCTGTTTATAAACAAGTTAGTTGCTCCTGTTTCATTTGTATGTAAAGAAGAGAATAGGCATAATAACTAGAGACAGAATTCTATAACAATAAAGAAAGATTTTTGTATCTAATAAAGTTCTATCTTTTAGGGAACAGATACCATGTCGACTTAAGTGTCTCATCCAAATTCAGCAAGAATTCTTGAATTCCAAAATTTACTAAAAGAGGAAAAACTGCCAAATGTCTATTTGTTTAAAATAGTTAAGTGTTTTGAATGACAAATAAACTTGAGAGTTAACTTCCAAAACTACATTCAACACATTTTAAAATTAAGTWTTTTTTAAATGAATGTAATATACAGGCTATTTGTAATTAAATACATACATACTCATAAAAATCTACATAAGCAAGCCACTAAAGAGCATTTTCAGTCATTCTCTTACAGGGAAAATACTTTCAATACTTCCCAGGGGTATTGTGAAACTTAATTTAATTCACTGCAGTGAAATGAATTTAGAGCTCTGAATGAAAGAGCTTCACAAATGTGTATTATTACAGGTGCTTTTCTTTTCTCTTGTTGGTTTATTTTTGTTTTGTTGTTATAGGAAGAATTAAGTGCCACAACCAACAGATACTCATCTACTCCACATAGTCTGTTGCCTACTTCATTTTCTGGGTTTTTCCAATTCACTTGGGAACCAATTTGGTACGATCTGGAAATGGAGAACAGCCCTCCTTTCATTGTTAGTAGTGATGGCTCTCATCATTTGTAACAGCAGAAGCTGGCTATGGCAGAGCAAAATACAGGCAATTTCATGTTTTGATGCAGAAAGGACTCTAATAAACACTGGGGCAGCAGAAATCTTTTAAAATGTGAAAAAATACATTTTATGTGAAGAGAAGTTCCTACAACATAAGTGTCATGGGATGGAGATATATATATATATATATGTGTGTGTATAAATATATATATATATACATACACACACATTATATATGTATATATAGCACAAAGTTCACAGCCATTCAAGCAAGCAGCAGAAGGCAAACAGCAGAAAACTGAACAATCTCTTACTGTTGTGTCCCAATTTAGGTTTTTAAAATATCTTACAGAGCAGCTATACTTTCAAGTACTGGAAGATAATTTGCATTTCAGTAGATCAGAGAATGCCATAAACACAAATCTTAATAAGAACTTAAGATATTACTAATGTTATTAATTCAAATCTGAATACAAATAAACAGTTGAAATAAAGGTCAGTAACCAAAAGAAAACACTAAGATATCAAGAAATTTACTAAGAAACTGATCTATCTCCCATCTAAACATGGGCTTTTCATTTGTATTTTGTTGATGTACATGTTTAATTGTAACATGCTCCTTTTGCAAAGAACTCTCAAATAGCCAAGTCTGAAACATGACAATATAAAGACATGATGCAAAAGAAGAAACAAAGGAAAAACAGAGAGCTCTCAAAGATATTTCTCAGATCAATAATAGAAAAAGTTTTTGAACAATGCACATATTCATTGCAGGACATATGGCTGATAATTTTTTTTAATTAATATGTAAACTTTTTTGTGTAAGGCAACAGCTTCTGGTAAATGATTTGGAAAGTTAATGTATTTTTAATGAAAATGCTAGTCTATCTCATTCTATATTCTACAAATTACATACTTCACATATGTAAAACATAACTAATGTTCCAAGAGTCAAGATTTAGTCTATGCAACAGATTTTAAACAGACTGATATCTAAACAGTATATCCCTTACTCATACTATATATGCACCTCTCAGCACATACACTATCCACATGGACTGGTAGGAGAAGATTCAGGAGACACAAAAAGGTCTCCAACTTAATGCACTTAAAGCAGAACARTCAATGCCTAACACAACATATTCAGTGTCTACAATATATTTAAGTCTTGAAGAAAAGGTGCTAATGAAGAATCAATCTATTTTTACAAGCACATAAATAATACAGATAAGATCTCAGATACTTCTTGGTACATGACACTTCTAGTATAATTCCTGTGAACTCTGAAACTCATTYATTTTTCATACAGCTGGTGATTGACTGATGTGATTAATTGATATGGTTTTGATGATCAAAGTGACTTAAATGTGTTTCTATAGTGTAGTGGTTATCACATTCACCTCACATGTGAAAGGTCCCTGGTTTGAAACCAGGCAGGAACACCTCCACCTTTCGGCCCAGGCAACTATAGGCTGGTCAGCCTCACCTCCATTCCTGCAATCCTGCTCATTCTGGATGTCATCTCCAGGCATATGGAGGAAAAGAAGGTGATCAGGAGTAGCCAGYATGGATTCACCAAGGGGAAATCCTGCTTAACCAATCTGATAGCCTTCTCTGATGGAAGGACTGGCTGGGYAGATGAGGGGAGAGCAGYRGAYRTTGTGCACCTTGACTTCAGCAAGGCTTTTGACACTRTCTCCCAGAACATCCTCCTAGAGAAGCTCAGGAAGTGTGGGTTAGACAAGTAGACAGAGGGGTGGATTGAAAACTGGCTGAAAGATAGAGCTCAGAGGGTCGTCATCAGTGGTGTGGAATCTAGCTGGAGGCTTGTGGCTAGTGGAGTTCCCCAGSRSTCAGGACTGGCTCCCATCCTGTTCAACTTCTTCATCAATGACCTGGAYRAGGGGACAGAGTGCCTCCTCAGCAAGYTGGCTGATGAGTTTGCTCCCAAGCTGGGAGGAGTGGCTGATATACCTGAGGACTCTGCTGCCATTCAGAGAGACCTGGACAGGCTGGAGAGCTGGGCAGAGAGGAACCTCCTGAGGTTCAATAAGGGTAAGTGCAGAGTCCTGCACCTAGGTAGGAATAACCCTAGGCACCAGTACAAGCTGGGGGCTGACCTGCTGGAGAGCAGCTCTGCAGAGGACCTGGGAGTGTTGGTGGATGACAAGTTGACCATGAGCCAGCAATGTGCCCTTGTGGCCAGGAAGGCCAATGGTCTCCTGGGGTGCATTAGGAAGAGTGTTGCCAGCAGGTCGAGGGAGGTGATCCTGCCCCTCTACTCAGCCCTGGGGAGGCCGCATCTCAAGCACACTCCACTTCTGGACTCCCCAGTACAAGAGAGACATGGAGCTACTGSAGAGAGTCCAGCATAGGGCCACAAAGATGATCAGAGGGCYGGAGCACCTGCCCTGTGAGGAACGGCTGCGAGAGCTGGGCCTCTTCAGCCTGGGGAAGAGAAGACTGAGGGGGGATCTTATCAATGTGTACAAGTACCTGAAGGGAGGGTGTCAAGGGGACGGGGCCAAACTCTTTTCAGTTGTCCCACGTGACAGGACAACAGGCAATGGGCAGAAACTGAACCACAGAAAGCTCCGCCTGAACGTGAGGGGGAATTTCTTCCCTGTGAGAGTGACGGAGCCCTGGCACAGGTTGCCCAGAGAGGTTGTGGAGTCTCCTTCTCTGGAGATATTCAAAACCCACCTGGATGCAACCCTGTCTAACATGCTGTAGGTAATCCTGCTTGAGCAGGGGGGTTGGACTAGATGATCTCCAGAGGTCCCTTCCAACCTTACTGATTCTGTGATTCTGTAAACAACAGAGGTAGTCAGCATGGCACAAATACATATGCTTCTTTCTTGATGTGCTGCAGGAAACATTTGGAGACAGAAATCTAGTTGCTACAGTCAGATGTACTTTGCCAGTCACAAGCACAGGCACGCTATGGATTATATTCTTCACATAAGACAGGTAACAGTAGGATGTGAGGACTTGCACAAAGAGAGAGCACAGTATTCAGAAAAGGCCATGAACTGACAAGTCTTTTAAAACCCATTAAGTTCTAGAGGTGAAAATGAATCTAGATAACACTAAGATGCCATTGGTACAATGAATGAAGGAACCAGAAACACTGGTTAGGATCATCACAGTAGGCCTCATTGAGTTTGCCACACTCACAACTTCACACATCTTAAATCAAGGTTGACTTAGGTAACACCCATAGATTACAAAGATTATTCTTCTTTTGTCTGCTTAAGTTCAGTTACAAGAAWGTCTTGCTATACCTAACAAGGTATTTTCTTCATTGAAATTAATTATTGTAACATGCTCTTCATGTTGGAACTGCCTAGAATTTAATATAAAATATACAGAAGGATTTTCCTGCCAAGTCCATTATCACTGTCCTGTAGCTCACACTTGCAACTGATCAAGCTGCAGATAGAATTTAAAAAGTTCAGTTTGATAAGTGGAACCCAAAAAAGACTTAGGATCTGGCTGCCTAAGAAGCAACGCTTTTTTGCCATTTGGTATTTTCATTAAGTTTAATGAAGACATCTGGCTTAGACGTTCAAATGAGGGTGCAAGTAACAAGGTATTTTACATTAAACCTCCTTGCCATGGGACAGCTTGCACAACTGAGTGCTGCAATGGACAAATACAGGGTATTCTGGAGAGGCCAGTAGGAGAGATGAGGAGAGGGCTGCCCACTGTGTGGAAGAGCAGCTTGGGTGTATGGGGCTCTGAGTATGGGTAAAAGCTTGTAAGGCCAACTCAGAGGAAACACTACCAACTGTGGCATTGCAGTGGGAGCGTGTGACAGATCGCTGCCCACCAGCGTGAGGAAGGGGATGAAGTTTTCTTTGACCAACTTAAAGAAGTCTTTGTGATACAGATGTCTGTTCTCCTTGGAGACTTTAACCTACCCAACATCTGCTGGAAGGGCAAAATGCTGGGATGCAAGCAATCCAGGAGATTTCTGGAGGATTTCTCGATAAGCAGGTACTGGGTGGGCCAACCAGGGGTGGTGCAAAGCTGGTGATACCCAGCTGAATCTAATATTCACTAACAAGAACTGGTCGGGGATGTGGTAATCAGTGGCAGCCTTGACTGCAGTGACCATGAAGTAGTGGAGGTCAAAGCCCTGAAGGGAGTGAGAAAAGTAGGAAAGTAGCAGAGCCCAGACCCTGGGCTTCAGGAGACCAAATTTTGGCTTATTCAGGGAGGTAAGGTAGGTAAGATCAGATGGGAGGCAGTTCTGACAGGCAAAGGACCTCAGGAAAGTTGCTCAGTCTTTGAGGATAGCATCCTGCAAGCACAAAATCTGTTCGAGCCAATGCTCAGAAAATCAGGGAGGCACAAGAGGAGGCTGACTTGGCAAAGCAGGGAGCTGATAATGGAGCTCCAACACAAATAGGCGGCATACAGGGCATGGAAGCACAAAGAGGCTACAAAGGAGGAAATGGGAAACATTAAGCACTGGAGATCAGAACATTATGTCTGTAGGGATGGTGACAGAAAAGTCAAATCTCAGCCGGAGTTGAGACTTGGAAGAAACATCAAGAGCTACTACCATTGCACTACTTGTAAAAGACTGAACAGGAAAAATGTGGGATTGCTCCTGAATGGGGAGTATAATTTTGTGACAGCATAGATAAGGCTGAGGTACTCAGCATATACGTTTCAAGTATGCACATAATACTTGTTTCAATCAGATTGTACAAAGTACAGCTAAAATGAGTTCTGGCAAATTGAATGCAGAAAGTCTACTAAAAATGTATTCATAAACATATCCATTAAAACACGTTATATAAAGATATGCCAGCAAGCCCTCCTGTTTTGTAATCATGCAAATAAAGATTAACTGCCTTTCAAACCCTGCTTTGTAATAATTATTACCATTATTATCTAGTTGCACCTAGAAATAGCAGCTGTATCTAGGATCACATTATGCTAAGTAAGATACCAATATAGAAAAAAGGTCATTGCCCAAAGAGCTTGTAATCTAGTCACTCCCTACATCTCCTCTATTGCCAACAATGAAGATGACACTATTTCTCCAAGTATATATACATCACTACTAGAATGTCAGCATTACAGAAGAAAGGGGAGAGAGAAAGTATTGGCAGCCTTTTGGTACTATTCTTAGATAAAGCGTACAACTATGTTCCAAGAAGTAGTCTAATAAATTTTAGAGGAAAAAGTCTGTSAGTGAAGATGAGCACCTGTCCCTCTCTGCCAGATTGCTCACCGCCTCTCTCTCAAAACAACACRTTTCCACCAAATTTTTTCAAGGATGAAATGAAGCATCCTATGCAACATCCTATAATAACATGTTTCATCCCAAGCCTATTCAAAGGCAGATAGATGCCTTTTACCATCAGGTAAGCTTGCTTTCAGGGAGTGCCTGAGTGCCCAGAACCATGCTTCACACCCTGCCACCCCGTGATTCCCAGACTTAGGCATTTCCTGCCACCCTCACCTCCCAAATCCTGTGAGAACATGCCTACACCCTTGAACAAGACAAAGTGCAACCATGAATGAAAGCTGTAAGACCACGGAAGGGGCATATGTTGGTCTAGGTACTAATTCACATTGAGGATGGTCACCTAAGAAGGAAAAAGTTTTGTTTAAAATCCTCTCTCCCTGATCCAAGCCTCACACTTCCTCAGAAGTTCAGCTTACTCGTGATGCCACTGAGCAGACCAGGGTGAGATTCAAACCATTCCCTTCTTTCAAGGCTGTTGTTTCTAAGGGTGGAAGTAGTGTTTTGGTCTCCCATTGCTCCCTGGGTTACATGTTGAGGTTATCCAAGCAGTGAAGTCTCCTTTTATAGTTGCCTGTTATTCCATCTATCCTGAGTTAAAAGTAGCTTGAGTGAACTTCACCATTTTCTCAAAATTCCTAGGCTCTTACGGGTTAAGTAGTCTCCAAAATAGGAGCCAGAATTAAGTCTTTGGAATTGAATAAGTAAAACATGTGGTTACCTCTTTACTTAGACTTTTTTTTTTTAAGTTATATTGAGTTTGCTCTGAAAGAAGAGTATAGCTTGGCAGTGAGGTTAATAATCAGCAATTTAAATAAAACGTGCTCTTCCAGTTTGGGTCAATGCTGCTGCATTTCTGCATTTATGATTTTATAAGACACACAGATAGTAGTTTTCTTTTTTTTTTTTTTTCTTTTTATTTGGTATGAATCTAAGAAAGCCATATGTTAAGGGCTACCTGTTAGCTCTGTGAGTGGGTGTGTGCCCATATGCCTCTAGGGCAAATGGATGGTCCCAGAACTCTAATCTTTGAAGKAAGATGTTTCTTGAGCAGCCTACATGTGAAAGTTTATGAATGTGAGAAGAACACACAGGAGAAGYAGCTTAGTAGCTCCCCATTCCTCTCGGGCTCCTGATCTTGGGGAATTAAACTGTCTATTGACATAGCTCTTGAAACCACAATGCTCTTTGAGATTTATCTCAGAAATCAAAAAGTAAGAGAAGTTAATTGTTTTTCAATTGAAGCAATCTTCCACCTCTGTCCTGCCAAAGTAAGAGAGGTGAAAATCACTCTGCAGGGCTACTAGTAGATAAAATTTGCTTTTTACAATCAGATTTATCATCCTCAGTTATGGTCACAAAATCCCTGCAAGGGAAAAATWAAACATGTCTCAGCTTCTTTTTCCAATGGGCAAAATGGAATTATCCAATTCTAGTTCTGCTAGGATATCATCAAGATGCTGCATTTGAMTATTTTCCTGTAATAGCTGAAACCATTGTGCTACTAAGTTTGAAGTTAGACTAAACATTTTGGGCAACATGGGGGTTAGTCTAAACCTTCATTACAGATGATTGGTCTTCCCACAGCATGCTTTTTGTAGTGAGTAGTGTCCTATACTTCTGCAGAGGGTGCTATATTTCAGCACAATTCAATTTATCTGGAAGTTTAATTATCTCAAATATAAGCTTTGAGGTCTCAGGAGATGTAGCTCTGACAAGAAATGCCAGCTCCAGAAGGTATTTCAGGCAAAAAGACTTTCTAATGATTTCAATGGTATGTTTCCCATAGAGCTATACCTTCCAATTCTAGCTGGTTTAAAGAGGTCCATAGAAATATGGCCCAATATACTCTAGCCTCAAAATATCAACAGAACATAGTAGAAACTGCATGTAAGCAAAACTGAACTACTTTGAACATTTACCTAAAGTTTTGAATTTTACAGCTGAGGATATTGTGTCTAGGAAAAACATACCATACTTGTACAAATACATGCATCTTTCTATTCCTAGAAACACTACCTTAAAAATATTTTTATTGCCCTTAATTTACTACAACAAAGTTAATAAACATCCTCCCACACCTACTAATAGTGTTTTTAAACTACAAGCTACCCTGTGCTGCTCCCACAGTGAGCAGGAAGTCTGAAATAACAAGCTTTACTCTTTCCTTTGATTTCTTTTTCCTCTTCCCACGCTATCCAGGCTTGCATGACCTTCTAACTCCCTCTCTCCAGAGTGGTGTAACCTTTCTTTCTCTCTCAACCGTATAGGTCAGCACCACATCCTCTGAACACATAGCTTTATCAACATCCTGGAAGATGTATGTTTTCTTCAGCATCCAAATGACATGAAGTCTATTGTATTCATGCCAACTTTGGAAACTGATCTAAAATCTGGACATGAAAAAGTATACAAATATTTGTGTTGGGGTATGCAAACCCGCAAAACCTGAATACAAGTC
The DNA here is from genome assembly GCF_003343005.1 of Rhea americana. NCBI lineage: Eukaryota > Metazoa > Chordata > Aves > Rheiformes > Rheidae > Rhea > Rhea americana. Next base: position 8,615,576 of record NW_028185150.1, read on the forward strand.
AAGGTTTGCATTCAGGTCCACCCTATGTTTATAGGTAGCTACAGCCAGTAAGTAACAGGAAGCCCTGAAAATGGAAATGTTCAGTCTGAAAATATGTTAGTTTGTGAAAAAGACAGTAAACAGACTACAGTGCACCAAACACCAAGGAAGGCTTCAGAGCATAGGTTTTAGCTAAAACATTATTTTCTCTTTGTTCTGTCTCAACTGACTTAAAAATGAACATCTYGAACTGATGTTTATAAACTGCAGATTCATTTGTTACTAGCAGAACACACTATAAACCTCCAAAAATTAAGAATTTTAAATCAACAAAAACCTTAGTAAATAAAATTTCTTTACACTCTCCTCTTGCAGAAAGCAGTCACCATTAAACACATGCTTATCCCAATTTTATAGACTGGTTCATCACTGCAGCGAATTCATGAAGTCTTCATATTTAAAAGAAGTATTCATTCTTATTTAAAAAGTAGCAGCCAACTAATACCTTACTCCTGCTATTTTTTTATTCTTAAAAATGTAAGGAGATAGCAGTCTATGAGCCTAGAGCTCAGCCAAGATATTTTAGGTAGTACAAATGTTTTAGACAGAATGACTATGACCACACTTGGAAWTTTAAATAAGTGTCAGAATTCTTAAAAACATTACAATTTGTCACTGTTGAAAAGGAAGACTATACAGATTCCTAGAACAGATTTAGAAATCTAGCTGTAATTGTTCAGATAAAACATTTGGTCCATATGTGATAAACTTGATGCACAGTAGCAATTTAAGGCTTTCAGGTGTGGTCAGAGTAAATACTGTGTATCATTCTCACATGAACGAATCAGCTACAGACCAAAAAAAGGCCATATCCTAGCTATTTTTGGTTGCACATGTAAACTCTCTGTGCACCAAGTCAACTCAATCTAAAGGCATTTCATTAGACTACACGGTACCCAGCTGACTCACTCTCACATGTGAACTGCATCTCCAAAGCACCTAAAAGATACATCCCCACCTAGCATAACTTGCTCCTAGGAACCAGACCAACAAACAAACATCGTATCCTTACAGCTGTAACTACCACTTTTGCKGCACTCTGCCCTCCAGCTTGGCACAAATCCCAATTTTACCCTCCAGACCAAAAGAAGCTCCCAGAAGAGTTTTTAAGCAGAATTAAGGCCACTGCTCCATTACTCAGCCAGGAGAACACCCCAGCTCCCCCCTCCACACGCTCTTCCCCACGCTGCGAGACCAAATAGCGGCCGCACGTGCGAATTTAAAAGCAACCGTTAAATGGGGGCGGGAATGTCCGTTATT
>NW_028185150.1:8617949-8642865 GCF_003343005.1 Rhea americana
GGGCGCCGCGGCTCGGCGCCCGCCTGCCCCTCGGGCTCCTCCGCCCGGCGCCCGCCGGGGCTTTTGTGTTCCGGTGTCCTCGGCCGAGAAGGGAAAGGGCGGGCGGGGGTGGGGGGAGGCGGTTAAAGCGCAGCGCGCTTGGGGCGCTTGGCAGTGCCTTCCCTTTTGTCTGACTCACTGAGCCGGGCTTCGTCGTCACCGGGAAATGCCCGCTTTGATCCGCGCGCTCCATTTTTGTCTGATCACTTCACCTAGAACCGTGGGCTGTAGAGGCTGAAACATCCTTGCTGGATCGATCTCTGTTTTGGGGGGAAGGGGATTGGGRTATTGAGAGGAGTAAGTATTTAGGTCAGGTGGCCAATTCAGTCCTGCCATTGACACGGTTCCCAGGTTTTATTAGCGATTTAAGTAGACTTCGGATTTTTATTCCATAGGTTATATTAAAACCTGAAATCAGCAGGCATAACTGCTTCAGCAGTAGTTTGTTGGAAGAAGGAGCATATTTCCATTGATCGTTGAAATAGTTGTGATACCTATCTTTGTTAAAATTTGCTATTCCTCAGCTTAGTTGTAATTTGGAACAGAAAAAGCTGGCTTGATTATGAGCCTTAGGTCAAAGACTGTAAGTATTTCTATTCCGCTTTTAGTTTCTCTGGGTAAGCTTACCGGTAACTATAAGGTTAAATGGCATAAATTAACACACTGTTAATTTGTTAATTATATATAAGGTTAATTTGAGTTAACACACTGAATAAAATAGATTCTTGTTATTTTGGGAAAGTCGCAAGGTTAAACAGGAATAGCCCTGAGGCTGACTTCCTTCTTCCCGAGGTAGAAGTGATCTTTTATATTTTGGAAAGGCAATTAGTGTCGTTGTAACCACCCACCCAGAAAAGGTTGGGGGTGTATTTGCAAGCCCATGAAGCGGTAATGGTCTCTTAGGCCTCTGATCACGCCCAGTTGTTTTCTGTTCTTGCTGTGAGTTAGAGATGAAAATGGCTGTTTGAGATGACTAGCTCATGATGCTGCATTTTCTTGATTGAATTTAAGTATCTGCACTCCCTCTCCCGCTAGAAAGGAAACTGTAGCCGTGTTAATCGGATTTTATATTTTCCTCTAACAGTGGGTGTATGCTCGGCTGCTTCAGTTCTGTGGGTTGTGTAGGAGTTGGCAGCCTTTGGAGATATAAATAGAAGCTGATTTCAGAGGCCCCTGTTGACGAGGTTTTGTGTCTGAGCCTCTAGCTCAGCCTGTCACATTGCAGCCTTGTGACAGGCGGAAGCTAATGCACTCACCCATGTGACCCAAGTTTCTGAGAAACGATAAGGAAAGCAGACACGCATGTGATGGTATTAGAAGCTAGTTTTCTAGGGAACTGCGTTTGTAAGCAGGTTTTAGCTAGTTGCTGATATTGTAAGGAGAAAAGTTCCTAAAATGAAGAATTGGAGAAATCTGTAATCTCRCTTTTATTAGAACCTCACTTTCACTGTTCTTTGTTCAAAGATTAAACAACCTGATTTAGCATYCTGGGTATTAGATTAAGTACAGGAAAGTGTATAACTGTTTTCCAGTTGGTGTTAAAGGCTTTTCGAAGAGACATAGGTGATACTTGGACCTTCTTCAAGAGCGTGATAAAGCACAATTTCATAAGCATTGGATAACAACAACTTGACCTTTCAATTAAGGGCATGTATTTCAAGTAGTGAAAGAATGTGCTGACAAAGGAGCCATGAAGACTCTTGTTTGTAATATGTTAATACCAGCATTAACACCTAAAGTTAGATTTAGTAAGTGGAAAAACATGTTTATAGCATAGTAATTTGAAAGTGGAGGAAGTCAGTCTGAGATTGATGGTGACGGTATTTTTGATTGCACTTTGGGTTTATCTGTTTAATAAAATGACAGAAGTACAATCTTTATTCCTATTATAGAAACATAAAGCTGGAATATGGATAATAAGATTTTTTAGATTTTAAATTTATGTAGTTAAATTACATTTTTGCTAACTGTCTTGACTGGTGTACAACTGTCAAGCTGCAGTTTGTTGAGAGGTCTGTCAAAATATGTGAGTTTGCTTTTCATCCTGAAACAAAAGTGTAAATAGTCCCATGACCATCAGCAGACAAGCAGATTAAATTTACTTGTTTATTTTCTCCTGCTACTGATTTACTTTGATCTCAGAAATTTAGTTTTTATCAATTAGTCATCATACTGTTGAGATGYATATACAAGTTGCAGTTTGATATTTTTTGACTTAAGAAAAAATTCCAGTACACACTGGAATTAGTTTGCTTTTGATACATTTGAGTTCTCATGAGCATTAGTAGTCAAATATCCTTCATGGTTGTTTCTAAAGAGAAAGACAGTAATCTTTTTCCAAAATGTCTTCAAGAGACTTACATAGTGCTTCTACTGAATCTAAGTTTTGGGAAGACAATATTCTTACATGTCCTCAATTTGTAGTAGATCACTTGATTACTATGTTCCACTTTATTGCCCTTGAGAATCAAGAATTTGGTTGCTATATCAGTTTTTCTACTAACCTTGCTTTGCAGAGGTTAACTGCTAGTGAAGGTGAGGTATTTTTATTCCTCATTTTGCCGTTGATGAGAGAGAGGGTTAGCACTGTCTGCCTTTGGGAGAGTTGCTATAACTTTTTTTAAGACAAAGGATTTAACTGGCTTTTTGGAAATGCATCGGCTGTGTAAATGAATGTGTTTAACAATCTCCGGTTTTATTTTATTTTTCTTGGAAGAGTAAGATCAGGTCTGAACTTACTTCAGAAATGCTCTTTGACTTTGAAGGCCTGCTGTACACATGTTGTTGCCAGTTAATACTCAGTATCAAGTTTCATACTCAATCTAAGCGGAGATGAGGGCCTTGTTTTGGAGACTGCTTCTAAAGATAGCAATATAGATTAAAATTGACTTGTCCGTACTTCAATKATCCTTATTATCCTGTTTAACAAATACCTTCAGTGATCTTTATTATTCTGTTTAACACATATATTTTGAAAGTGGAAACTTCTAATAATTAATGGAATTAGCATCAAAATGATGCATCACTGGAAAGAGTAGAATTCTGTTGAAGGCTGACAAAGCTTGATCTGATTTATTCTGCACATCTAATTGTGTCTTTTTTCATATTCTGTAAGTGCTCAGAGGTGGTAAAAAAGCTTTTGTTGGCTGTTAAATTGAACTCGGTCATAACCCACACACACAACCCAGTCCCAACAGGTATATTACTTTTCAGTATTACTACAATTACACTTGTTTTCTCTTAGTTTTTTAAAGATACTACTCATCAATACAGTTGCAGTATTGAATGGTATATTAACATCAATATAGCTCTCTTAAATGCTGGTATGACTTCTGGGGGCAGGGTGAGCAGACACACTTTAGTTCTATAACTCTGTAATTCATTTTGGTGACGTGCCAGCTCCTAATGCAGTTCTTGGTTTTATTTACAGCATCGAGATGGCTCAGGAGACAAACCAGACCCCAGGGCCCATGCTCTGTAGTACAGGATGTGGGTTTTATGGAAATCCTAGGACAAATGGGATGTGTTCTGTTTGCTACAAAGAGCATCTTCAGCGACAGCAGAATAGCGGCAGAATCAGCCCAATGGGTAAGAGTTTAGATCTTTCTCTGAAAATGAAATGAAGAGAGGAATCAAAAACATATTTCATGAGAACTTCTGAAAGCTGTGTACTAAGACTACAAATATTAGAGAGTACTACTTTAAAACACAGTAAAAATAAAAATGCATTTTTATGTAATAAATTCTGGCCAACTTGGTGTTAAGCCTTAATTTGCACTTCTACATATCCTTCACTACCAGTGTGTTCTTATACAATTGCTGTATGTGGTCATTAACAAGTAAAATGCAGTGGAATGAAAAAATTTAGAGAAACAGTTTGTTATTGTATGCAAGAGTATTTGATTAACTTATAATCTACAGTTTGCTTATAATTAACTTCCCGAATTCCTATTGCATAGGAACAACCAATGGTTCAAACAGTCCTACCTCAGACTCTGCATCTGTACAAAGACCAGACACTAGCTTAAACAACTGTGAAGGTGCTGCTGGCAGCACATCTGAAAAGTCAAGGTAAGATGAAAGTATTATTTTGAGGTTTGAATGAGCTGAGAGTGTGCAGCAAATTAAAGACCTGCAATAATATTGACCTAGTACAGCGAGTTTCTGCAGAGGGGAAAAAAGGGACGGTGCATCTAACAGTGCTCTATGAATCTTTAAAATAGGAACTAGTTACAATGTTTGGTGCTAGACTAATGCATTCACAAGGGTGTTTCTGGTTTATCTGGAGAAATATGCTCTACAGATTATTTCCTATTAGGGAAGCTGAAATAAGAGTGAAAAGTACACTTTAGATAGAGTAGAAGTTGAAATCAGGAACCTGTGTCAGTAACAATTGAACAGGAAATCTACTGTTATGGATGGATTTGGACAATTTAAACTTTTATTATGAACTCAAAACTAATATAAATTACCTATTTCACTGTACTTAAACAGAAATGTGCCTGTTGCCGCTTTGCCTGTAACGCAGCAAATGACAGAAATGAGCATTTCAAGAGAGGAAAAAGTAACACCGAAAACAGAGACTGAGCCAGGTACGTTTGCAGAGTAACACTGGGTACAATTGTCGATTTACCAGAAACTGCCAGTTTACTTTCTTTTAAGACGGCATCTCCCTTCGTAGTGATGGTCTTGAGGAAGATGATTTTTATGGATGCTTTTTGAGTACTGGTACCTTTGAGGTCAAGAAAAATGACTAGTGCCAGAATATAGTTTTCAGATCCAATTCATTTCCAGATTCAGTTCAATTTTAGTAGAGAATTTGATGCCTGTGAAGGCACTTTTGTCTCTAAAACTTCAGTTTTTACAAACAAGACTGTTAATAACTGCATTTAGGCAAATGTTCAGTCTCAAAGTGAAAGTGTTGAGATTTCTGTGTGAAAAACTAGCAGTACAATTTCTGCTGACTCATRGCAGTCAAAATGGCTTGCTGCATTTAGAGAACAATGTTCTTAATAAATTCCATTTTACAGAAGGATGTGAGTATGGGGGAAGGGAATCCTTGGTTTGAAATACTAACAAAGACTTACAAAGATTATTTAGACTGATCAGGTAATCAGTAGATACAACTAAAGCGTTGTTCTGCAAATGTAGAGTACTTAATGGCGTTAATTGCTTAGTGAGAATGTTCAATTTAGAAGTTTCATTCTTTTACAGGAAGGTTGTAGCTGTAGTAAATTTGAAGTATAAAGTATTTCTTGTAGGGAAGCATAAAGGGAATACTTTCTTACCTACAAGTAGTAAATAACTAAATTTGTATTTTMTTATGCAGTAGTTTATTCAAATGGCTATATTAAAACATGTGGGTACCTATAGATACGGAACAAGTACATTAATTTTAACAGTTCTGAAACAGTCTTCAAACAAGACTATTTCAGTCTTTTGTTATAAAGCATCGAAAACTGATGCTTGGTAAGAAATCTGTTCACTAAATATATATATAATTTTCAATTTTGAAAATCAGTAAGTTGGAAATTGCAGAATGTACCACTCAGCATTGTACTGAAATGTTTAGTTATGTACAGACTGAGGAGATTTTTACATTTTTCAGCTTCTTGTAACTCATGTCATCTGAAAAAGCTTATTGTATGTAACTGAGAAATAATTCATACTTTGATATAATATTTATAAACTCATATTGTCTTTTTATGAATACCTACCTGAAAAGGTGACGTGCTGGAAAGAAATACATAAAATGATAGCAACGATCAAGTAATAGGCAGTTTGTGTCTTAACTAAAAGTGCTAATAGGGGTTTCTTGTTTTTGCCAGATGTAAAATGGCAATCTTCTACTTCTTTTTGTTAACCAAGCAACTACATGGTGGTCACACAATTGATTTTGGGGGGAGAAGGGATGACCTAAAAGCAAATCAGTATATTTATAGTTGTAAATAATAGTACAGCTGGAAACTCAAATTTAAACCAGTAAAAGCTCAGTTAAAGCTTGTGTGCAGAGATCACTGGAAAGATTACAGTAAAGCATAAACATGTTTAGAAAAAACTTCTGGAATGTAAACAAGTTTGGTGAAAAAGAGTTTTGCTGAGTACATACCCATAATTCTTGAAACCACCTTCAGCTCCTCCAAAGTGCAGCATTTTTTAGGTGTTCTTTGGATTTGGGGCACATCTTAGACAGCATAGGATAGCTATTATTCTTAGATTGCAAAGGATTGGCATGGGACAACGGAACAGAGTTCAGCCCCGTCCCCTTGACACTCTCCCTTCAGATACTTACCGACTTATCTTCTGCTAGCTTTTCATTAGCAAAAGAAACTTTAGCTATCTCCCATACAAACCAGAAGGCTGTAAACAAATTTGTCTGGTTGTTTGCTTTTGGGTGTTGTTTTGTATGTATGTTTTTTTTCCATCTGGAGTTAAAGTATACTTTTTTGACRTTGGGACTTAAGCATCTGATTCTAGAAGGTGCTGAAATTGAGAGGAAAAATGAAGCAACAAGCTTATTCATTTGTTTTTTCCAGATTGAGGTTGTAACCTGGATCCTCATTCAAAATAAGTCAGATCCTAAGGCAGTTTTTCGTTTTAACATTTGAAGGAGGAAGGACATGACAGGCTTAACTGGCCCTGTTGTAATTCACAGGTCTAAAACAGGTTATATTTTGTTGTAACTTACGATTTATTAAGTCAGATTTCTTACTTTCTGTATGTTTATAATTGAATTGTGACTTGTGCTCAGTCCAATTGCTTATCTGATGAGCTGCTCGTAAAAGTCAGTGAAATCTAAAGACCTTTCTGTCTGAACTCCAGTTTATAATTAGTTACTGGTTATATTGTACTTCTCACAGTATATGAAGGACTGAATTCTGATACAGTCTTGACCAAAGTCAGAATATGTCTGGCTTTGAAATCTTCCCRTTCTAGAATTGTAGTGCATAGTTAGTTTTTTTTCCCACACTGAGTTACAGGAATTAAATGCAAAATTTAGCTAACTTCTTTTCTTTCCTTATGTTATTACATCAGARTAATACCTTTGCCAAGCTGGAGAGGCATAATTGAAGGCCTTCTTCAATAAACCTGGTTTGTTTTAGTGGTTTCTAAGTGGAAATAAAGGATTCATAGAAGAGAGTTAAATATTAAACACTAAAAATTAATTGATCTGAGAAGCAAGGATATTTAATCATACTGTATTAAATGATAGTGTGTTTTTAGCATTTTTTTGCTTATTTGTAGGTCACTACCTTTCTGAATGATGAGTCTCCTGTCAGATCTGTCAGTGTTTCCAGACTTAATTAGTATCAGCATGCATATCAGAGGCTTGTGTTTACCAAAACCCGAGAAAAGCAGTGTTCTAGGAATTAGTATGATGAGTTGTTTTATCACTCTATGAAGCCACAGTTGTGGAAGAGCACTGCCTGTAAAGAAAGCAAACCAGAACTTGAAATGATTAGGGTCTGTATTTGTAAAATACATATTAAAAATAATCCCCAAATACTCTTAACTTACTATTTATGACTTAYTTATTGTTAAATACAGCCTTATTCCATCAATTTTGTAGGTAACCCTTTCTGTTCCTTAAAGCTGACATTTAAGGAACTTCACGAGATGGGAGATGATGGTTTGCTCACTTGTCTTTTGGCTAGGTATCAAGCCAATGTGATTAGAATTATATTAACGTTTAACAACACAACTGTCCTGCATGAAGGTTGAGACTTTGTTATAGGTTGCCCTTACTCATGTTTTGGATCAAAACCAGTAGCCATGTTGTGTACAGTTTATGTTGCAGATAATGTTCTGTGTAAGATGCTGAATAGACAGACAGCTTTAGATAGTGTATGCTCAAGATGATAAATAGATGTTATTACTTGGTTCTTGCTGTTTTAATAACTGGCTTGTTATTTCTGATAGTAATTAATCATGTTACTATCTATAAACAGTGCCTTTGTGGCTGCCTGTAATGCCATCTGACATAAGAATCTTGTTGTCTTGTGTTCAAAATAGTTCTCTTCAAGTTTCCCGTGTCCACTGAAGCTTGAGTAGAAATCCTTGATTCAAACAATTCTGAAATGGAACCAATAATCTTTTCTAACCCTTGAAGCTGTCCATCTTGGAAAGTGAGACTGAGGGTGCAACTGCTGGTGCTGTGCTTGTTGCTGATAGGATGCTATTGTATCTTTTTAACAGAGAGGTACACAACAGACATCATGTTTTTATGGTGACTAAATTAAACTATATTTCAGTATGATATTTAAACAGAGATGTCTGTGCTTTGTATTGATGTAACAGTAAAGGTATCCAATATGCCCATTAAGAACTGGGCATCTGGGAGATAAGTTACACATTGCAAAATAGCTTTATCTCTTTTCTTTGGCATGAAATTAAAAATGATGTAATTTGTTCTTCAGCCTTTCCTGGGCATCTAGATCAGCATAGCAGTTGTGGTTTCTGAAGAGTAAAATATCCATCTTCAAGAAGCTTGACTTGCGTAATAAATAGTGTCCATCATTTTTTCAGTGACTTAACACAAATTGAATTGTATATAGAAGTTAATATGCAATATATTAAGGATTGTACAACTTGTAGTATAACTTCATGCTCTGGTACTGCAGAGGTGTGATCTAATGTCCTTCTGATGTCTTGAGCTCCATTTTTGTGTTACCTTCTTTTCTCTATTTTTTTTTCTCCAGTTTTTCTGTAGTGGGAATGGAAGAGAGAGTCATGTCATGTAAAACTGAGATTTTTTTTTAATGTTGTCATGACTTTTGCTCTGCTGGCATTCTTACTGCTTGCTACTACCTTGGAAATCATGTGGTTTGTTAAACTGACAGGTTTCTATTTGGGACACTTCTTTGGTCATAGAAGAAACTCCTAAAAATTTTCTGGTTACCCTGGTAGCCCTTTCTGTTTGCATTAGCAATGGATAGAGTGATTTTTTTTTTTTTTTTTACTTTCATCACATTTTGTCCAACTGAGAAATGGCTGAGTCATTCCTTTCTAGTATAAGTCTGAGTCAGAATATCTAGAGTAGACATGATCTTTTCCAGCAGCCAATTTTGTTTATATGAAGAAGATAATGTGATCAGTGTTGAAGATCCGGTTACTACAATGGCTGTTACTTTTGAGTAGAAATCTCATGTGGTTGTTGTGGCTTATTACTTTGGGGTGAAAAAGAGCATTGTTGTTCTGGTTTGTAGGACCATTCTGTGTGTAGATGGAGCAGTTGTGCTGTGGTCTGTGGCTTCCTTCCAATTATCAGTGACCTTGCTGTTCCTACCTGACTTTCTTAAAAATTCATCTCATCTTCAGACTAACATGAAGTAAATCTTCACATTTACTATGCAACAACACCTGTATTTGTGCGCTTTCTTTTTTCTTTTTTTTTTTTTTTCCCTAGTGCTGGGATTGTGTTAGTTTTTATTGTTCGGGCAGAGTTAGGATAAGCCCCTCTAGCTTGTTACTCCTAACAATACTGAATTTTCCAGTGCCTACAAATAACTATTACTTTTGTCTTAAGTTGTTAATATAGATTTTCTGAGTTCTGAAAATCTTCATTGCTCTTAAGTTTTTCAATCTTAAAGCAGGAGAAGTTGTTTGGTAAAATTGAAGTGAACTAAATGTAGTTTCGTAGCTTTCTTAGCCAGCTGTTGGGAAGGAAAATGACAAGGTGATGCAGAGGGTACATGCCGACAAGAACTCTTAAGATGAGAGAATATCACTTTTAGTGATAAGGAGTTTGCTTCATCCGAACAGGAGTGTTGGTATTGAGGAAGCGGATCTGGAGGCAACAGTAACCACCATTTTCCTACCACTGTGTCAGCTTTTGTCCAGTGATTTATTCCATGGTAACTACATGGGAATCATTTACAGCAGTTTGCTTTCATCAACATCGTGTGAGTTCTGACATAAAATCAGTTTAGTATGTTATGGACTAGCATTCTGGTTGCTCAGCTGGATTTGGCCTCTATGCTAAAGGAAGCCAAGCAGTTGTCAGGATAGTATCTGAATTTGTCGTCTTTTGACGTCTTGCCAGAACAGCAATATATTTCATTAGAGCCACAGGTTTTTGCCAGGAGGGGGTAAGAAGAGGGAAGGAAAGTTGCTGTATTCTGTAAGCTTTAGATAAGGGCATTGTAGTCAGCTTTGTACCCATTCCAGCAGTTATCAGAAAAGGACTTTACGAAGATTTAAGATAATACTCATCATTAGATTTAATTCTGACATAAAAGTGGGAGAATGCCTTATTTTTGCAGGTATAACCACTGCAGAATAATAAATTGAACATTTTAATTCATTTTTAGTTGGCTCTGCTAACATACCTTTGTCATGGACCTTCTAAGTGGCCATTTCTGGATGTTATCTGTTGCTTTTCCTTACTGAAATATGTTTTAGTTGTGGGGGGAAGGATCTTGTTTAACAGCATTCACATGAAACAGCCCTTTTCATTTCTCAGGGTTATTCTTACCACTTTCCCGATCTCATGCTGCTGGTTGTGGCAGTGAACACTTCTCATAGTTTATATGTAGGAAGAAGGACCTTTGTAGTATTTGGTAACATTTCCCATTAGATACTATTTTTTCCTGGATTTATTCTTAATAATTTTGTTTTGTGGTACAGAATGATCTTCTAGACTATCTCTTTGTGTTAGTGAGCCATGACTGAAACTGCCATTTCCGCTTTTGTTTACTTGTGAACATACTCAGTAGTGATGAAGTATTAAGTTTGTTCTTTTTCTTGTTTTCATTTTCTTAAGCGCTGTGTTGCGAGTGACAAAATTTAGTTCACTATTGCTTTTCCTCTTCTTTCCATTTTCTTTTCCATCTAATTGAAACAACATGCACACTCCCAGGACTCATAATGTGAGTTAGTTCTGATGCAGATGAAGCTTACCCTGGCCAGCTATATACTGAATTGCAAAGTGTGCAAGTACTTCTAGTTCTTCTTTTTCATCTTCTGTGGTTTATATTTAGCATTTTATTTTTAAATGAAGTACCATTGTAACAAATTTAAGGAGAATTTGACATACTTTTTGTTTTGGAAGTTTTGGGGGATTTTGTTGGGAGTTTTTTGATTTTTTTTAATGCCATAGCTAATACCTGTGAGCCAAGGTGTGTGTTATGCTGTTTGCAGTGTTAATTTTTTTAAAAGCTGGTATTTGRTCACAGGCGCTCAATTAGATTAACCAAATATTGAGTACTGCTTTTCTTGGTATGTAAGGATAAATTCAGGGGATCCTGTCTACAGATCAATAAAATACTAATTGTAAAAACAGAAGATTTTTTTTGAAACAAAAAGCTGAAACCAGTCGGAGAAGTATTAGTAGGAGCAGTAATTAAAATACTTGTCTTTAAACCTATAATGCACTTAAGTATTTTGCATCCAAGACTTTGTATAGTTTTGTTATCTTCAGATTTAACAAAATAGCATTGACTGTGAACTTCCCTTTTTTTTTGTTTTCAGATAACTGATATGTAAAATTGCAAAAATAGAGGTGGAAATGGGTTTTTGTGGTTCAAAAGGACTGCTATTGTTATAGTAAAGTATAACAAAATATTAGCAACCATTGTTTTACTCTATGAAACTTTCTGGGTACAAGCACTGAAAGTTGTTAGCTGTGAGTTTGCTTTTAGATCTGGGTTATAATTTAGATTATGAACTCCTGACTGGAAAGTTGACTACAGTAAATTCTGAAATGGAGCTGGAGTATTCGAGGTTTTCTAGGAGTTAGTATTAATCGTGAGCTGGATTTGCTTTTTAAGATAAACAGTACAAACAGAATGATTATTTTATGATGGCAATACAAACAGAATTTTTAAAACCAATTATAGGTAGTAAAGATAGAAAACTAGTCAACCTAACTACATGTCTGGAAAAATCCACCTTTCATAGAATTTAATACTTGAGATCCAGAAGGAGCTCAACTAAGAAATTCTGCTTGTGTGGATTAGTTGATTACAGTTGAGAGCTTTTGAGCTTAGGTCCTCAATTTATTCTGGAGCGCATTTTGTAGTTTGTTTCTTATCTATTAGAGTAATAGATACCACCATGCAAGCAGGAGTGTTCAGGAAAGCTGTTGAGGAACAGGGTCTGTGTTTCATATGTATTTGTTTGTATGCAAACATACCTCCCTCAGCTTTCCTCTATGCCAATTAGGGTTTGAAGATGATTTAAAAAAAATAGTCATTTGGTGGGAAAATATTTCAAATAAAATGTACAGATTCACAAAAGTTCAGAAAAGTTAAAATTTTTATCCTACAGAGAACTTTTTACTTAAAACATGAGTCAAATTTGACTGAAGGTGTTCATGACAAAGGCGATTAAAAATGAGTCATTTTGACTATGCCTGCTTGAACATTATGGCTAAATACAATACAAGAATACAGGTATTTGACATAATTCTGTACTTTGTTCTTTAAAATAGTGGAAAAAAATCACAAACAAAAAGATGATCTCAATTTTTGTGCGGTTTTTGTCTGTGTTCTGGATGTAGCACAGAATCGGTGGGTTTGAAGCTCAAGGAAACTAGCTGTTGTTTTGGTTGACTGGGGTTTTAGATCATCGGACTCTGCAAATATAGYAGCAGAATAACCGAGTACTATGACAGTAATATGTTACTGGAAATGTTTTCTGAAATATGCTCCTGTTAATTACATTTTCTACAGGCATCCCCTCTGTTCAACAACTTCAGCCATGACAATACTGTTACTGTTTTGGATTAAATTTAATTTGATCATATGATTTAACATTAACTATGAACAGGGAACTTCTGAAGGACTCTATGAGCACTTAACATTGTATAGGTATCTTAGAGGTACCTTATAATGATAGATTATAAGATATCTTGTAATTTCTAGTTGATGAAACAGTGGGGAAAATTTGTCTCTTGTGGAGCCAAAAAGTAAGCTATTACAATACCTAAAAATTTCTATTCTTGATTTGCATTTTCATAGACTGTTCTGTATACTACTCTAGACAATAAATTTTAGCAGTGGTAAATACATGCTTGGTACTAAATATTTACTGAAGTCAAGAAGAACTTCAACTTCTATTTTCTTTCCTTATTTTAACAGTTGTTACTCAACCAAGCCCATCAGTTTCTCAACCTAGTACTTCACAGAATGAAGAGAGAGCTCCTGAACTGCCCAAACCAAAGAAGAACAGATGTTTTATGTGCAGAAAGAAGGTTGGCCTTACAGGTATGAGAGCACATTGTAAACATTGAACAGATCTGTATGATTCGTTCCCTATTATAGGCTGAATTTGAAATATCTTTAGCCATTGAACTTACTTGCTGCTTTAAAATACAGTGATACTTAATGTATAGCTTACTTTTATATTTGATGCTTTCTAGTGATGTTGCTTCCTCTTGTTTGTACAGGATTTGACTGCCGATGTGGAAACTTGTTTTGTGGACTTCACCGTTATTCTGACAAGCATAACTGCCCATATGATTACAAAGCAGAAGCTGCAGCAAAAATCAGGAAAGAGAACCCAGTGGTGGTGGCTGAAAAAATCCAGAGAATATAAACTAACCTACTTGTGAAAAGACTGACTTTCTTTGTTTTATTTTAATATATCCTAGGAAAACATTAAAGAACAGATGCATGGCCATTTTCCTTTGATGTTCTCCAAAGTTTTACTTTTAGTCTTGTCTGTCTTAATGATATTTCAGAATGTTTGGGTGTTTGTTACAGGCAGAATTGGACAGATACAGCCCTTAAAAAATGTATATGCCCTCCCCAGAATATAATTGGATGATCAGAATATACACAGGAATACACATGCACAGAGGACAAACTCTAGTTCATATGTGCCAAACAGATGTATGCTATCTGCATGTTTGCAGCAGATCTGCCTTTTGAGGTGTATTTGAAGTGTGTAATCTTTGGCTAGTGTTATGTGCCTGTTTGGGAGAAGGATAAATCAGAAAGGTTGGCAGTCTACTTCTATCATTTAAAATCTCATTCTAATTTTAGTTTCCGCACTCCGTTTTCCAGCAGAGTGTAAGTTATGCAGAGTCCATCTTCCAGTAAGAAGAGTGCTGGTGCCGTATTTAAGGAACAGTTGCTTGACTATTGCAATAGGAAAAGTGAAAAAAATTGACATGTATGAGAAGAGAACTATTCTGGAACCAATTATATTAACTTTAGAATTGTGAAAATAGGTTCCTAAAGGAAATGACCTGTAAGAAACTTATGAACTGGCCTGCAGCAGAGTTGTCCGCCTTTCCTTGCATAGCTAAAAATGTGTAACACAATATTGTAAGATTGGATTATAAAACAAAAGCAACATATGTTTTTAAACATACCACAGCAGCTCAAGCAACACACATGCATCTGATGAGTAAGTTACAGGAGTATCTGAGGAGTTTTATTATTCATGTACTACTTATGTTCAGTGTGTTCTGGGTTCAAAAGAATATTAGAAGCTTTTTTTATTTTTCCTAGTTTTAACTGTAACAATTGCACCATTCTGCATGGAAAACCATACCCAACATGGCTGCTGTAGACTTAAGTGGTAGCTGGAACCACTCTTGGAGGGCTGCTTTATCATTTTTAATTGTACTTGGGTGTAGGACTGTAGTGTTCTTGGGTGTATTGCATGGGCTGCATTATCTACAGCATTGTACAATAACAACTCTAGAAAAGGCAGTATACTTCACTGATGCTTGTCTGGTAATATCACTTCTGTGTTATAATGGAAGGTTTTTTTGTGATGTATGAAACTTGTGTTTTTTATATAAACAAGTACAGTTTAGACTAGTGTTGTGGTAATGCCTGTTCTCATCTGTAAATAGTTACGTATGTACACAAGGCGCTACTTCTGATTTTTATTGCAGTGTTCAGTCTTAGTTTCTACTTCACTATTAAAAGCATCATGTTTTTGCTTTAACTTTGTTCTTTCAATTGAGTTATTAGATATGCAAACATGTACAGATAGTTCATATTTATGTATTGCACATAATCATGCTACCCAGCAACTATGCTATATTGTATTATGTAAATAATAAAAATCATGTACAGAAGGAAATACTTCCTTTTGTGATAGTTCATTGTTTTTAGTTATTGCCAGAACATGAAGTTGGCCTTGCGGAGATTGGGCTACAAAGTTAGTACTAGTTTTGTATAGATGTCTTTTTGCTTAATCCTGCCTGTTTCTAACCTTTGTTTCTTATTTTGACATACCAACTTGTCTAGGATAACTTGTTGAGATCAGAGAAGTATGAACATCTGGAATACAGATAACTACTTGATGGCCAGACAAAAAAAAAGAGAAACAACATGCTTAAAGGGAACAAGGGAAAGCACTTGCAGTGGACTTTAAAGGCTTTTTATTCCCTTTTGCCTACAAGTGTTACTTCCAACAGCTCTATTATAACAGAGCCAATACAGTGACTACATTGTTCAGTCCAAATCTTCAGCAGCAGACCTGGGCAGAGTTTTTGTCAGGGTCTGTATCTAAATATGGATGTCAAATACGCCAGACCTACCCTTTCTACCCACCCTGACAAAGAAAAGTACAGAGCACACAGCACATGTTGACTTGGAAGAAGCTCTCATCACTGCTGGATAAAATAAAAAAGTTGTTTATACCAGAAATGGATAATGTGCATCCCACCAGTCGGCTGAAACTAACACTCAAGTAATATGTTTCTGCTGCTGCCACTACATATACTTCAAATAAGGGAACAAGGGTATGCTCTGGGCCTTCATTTGACTGGATAAATTGTATAACTTTTAACAGTGAGACTGCTTCAAAGCACTTTTTTAATTTCACCTTTTGTACAAAAGTAAAATGAACTACTCAACTGCCGCATAAAATGCTTTTTCTTTTGGATTTGAAAACACTTTGGAACTGGATATTTAAAGAGAATGTGTCCATATTCGTGATACTGTCATGGCTAGCGTACTTGAGGAAGGTTAGCTGTACTGATACTGGTACTTAGTAATTCTGATGGTTTTTTCATCTGCTTTTTCATCTGAACAAAGGTGGTACTTGGGAAGGCTTGTTGAAACCATTGATCTCAATAGATCTGTGGAAGAAAGTATGGGTTGAGAAACCATTCGTTGTTCCGTATGATCACAAGCTGTCTCATGTAGCTTGCTGAGGTGGGGTATGAGCCTATATTCTAAATTAAGTTTATAAACTCCACTGTGCTTTCTGTTAATAATTTTTAAAAGGTTGTAATCATTCAGGAGCCCTAACTGTTGAGGCTCATCAAGAATTCAGAGAGGGGGAAGGTTATTCAGTAAGAGCAGGTAATGAAGTATAAAAAATGTATATTTAAGCCTTGATGCAAACACTGGTACATCTTTTTGGCAAAAAGGGATAAGAATATAGGTGCAGAGTGTTTGATTCTCCCCCTCCACACACCCCTAATTATAGCCCTGGAGACAGGAATAGACTCTTAAAATAAACAGCTGTACTGCCAGTCACAGTCAGTTTGGGTACATGATCAGAAGTAGCAGTAAAATGCTTTGAGGAAAAGAGGATTAAGGTTTGTTTTCTATAATATTTAAGCACAAGCCATTCATAAAGCTGCAGTAGATGGGCTGTCTTTTGGTCTTTAGTTTTGAAGTGACATATGGCTATAAACAGTATGTTCCTCCTCCTTCTCTCCTTACCCCCCCCCCAAGAAAGAAACATGATCACTTCACATGACACTAGTCCTTATTTAACATTCGGCTGTTACACTGAGATATTATTTAAACATGCTGTTCTGGAAAGGTTCTTCCTATGCCCCTGATAAATTGATCAGATGATAGGGGTTTTTTTTATTATTTAGGGCATTCAAAAATAATGAATACATAAGTAGGTGAAAGCAGGTGACTAAAGATTTATTTGGTAGTCTTAAGTTTTATAAATGTTTAGCTTAGTGTTACAGCTCTACAAAAGGATGGTTCGTTGGATTCTGTGCAAACTTACTCCTAGCTGTTAAACCCCAGATTGGGAGGATGAATGACAAGCTTAAGTGGTATTTCCAAGCTGTCACTTTAAGGCTGATGAACTGCCAGATGACTTGGCTGGTTGTGGTAAGGATAGGAATGTAACAGGGTTGAGAAGCCCTGGCTATAACCTGTGATCCTGGTGGTGTTTGGCCCATTTGGTATTTCTGATGATCAGTTATTCTGAACTTAAATACTAGGCATGCTGTTTCAGTTATAATGCTTACTTTGGATTATAAATGACTCAGAAKCAGCAGTTTGGTACTTTAGACCTACGTATAAAGCATTTGTTTGACTTTGCTTCTATGGAGGTAATTGATGAGCCTTCTTCCAGTATTTCATGTATCACCCATCCAACTGAGAAGGGAAGATGCAATGTTAAACCAATTAAATAACAGGATAACTGATTTAAACCTTTATTCTTTTTTTAATGCAGCTGCATGACACATTACAGAATAGCATAATAAAGTGTATAAATTGTTGTGTTGCTTTACATGCATCTCTTGCAATAAAATCAATATGTAAATGAATTTAGCTTTTAAATGTTGCTCTTAACTTTTTCATGCTTTGTTAATTGTTTCTGACCACAGTTCTTGATTTGATTTGGTGTTAACAAGCAAATTGTCACTGGTTATCTCCTTCCTGATCTTATAATTGGTGTGCTTAGCAAATCTAATAAGGCTTTTGTGTTTGTGTGTGATGTTTGATGTACTTTTATGGAAAAAATCAGCCAAGAGAGAAGAAAGATTTTCGGTATAAAGTATTTGCGAGGCACTGGCAAATTTATACTTCTAAAATTTCTTCAGTTTAATTATTTCCTATTGCATTAAGATAATGTAACCTTTTTGTGCGTGTGTGCTTTGCTGTACTGAAAATAACTGAGGAATGATTTTAAATTTTCAGGTACTTAGCTTTTTCTTGTTTGAAATCAGACCTGAAATTTATATCTACCTTATTTTTTCCTGTCTGCCTTCTTTCTATATTGGGGGGGGAGGAGGGGGGAGGAAGGCAGAGAGTAAGCAAAATCTTTCCTGGGATAGGTGGAGAATGTACTGGTGCTGACAGAGTTACTCTATCAGTATTTCAGGTACAGCAAGATAAGCAGCTGAATGTGGAACCTTGTATTGCTGAAGCAAGGTACTGTAAGGATATTGGGAATGTGCAAGCCATCTCCAGCTACTAATAACTGTTACGTGGGATATTTCCACAAGGTCTCTCTTCCTCCCTCCTCTTCCCCTTCCCTCCTAATAGCTGTCTTAATAAAAGGGTTGCTGTTGATGTAGGTACAGCGATGAAATGCCGCCTTCTAATGTATTTTTTGCATGCTGTACACAATCCCCTGAATAGTGTAAACWTCCTTAGGGAAGTACTACTACGCAGTAGTAGTACTGCACAAAACACGAGCAGTTGAATTTTGTAGCATAGAGCTTTTTGCCTTCAAGTGCTGTGTATTCTGSCTAATTACCCCTGCCTCTTTTCTACCCCACCCCATTAGTACAGAGAAACTCATGCAACACAGGCCAGAAGTAACAACTTCTGGCCATTCAATGTTTTGAATGTCTTCAAAAACATTTCATGGCTTTGAAGATGGAAAAAACTATCCATAGCACTTACCTGACTATGGTGTTTGGGCAGAAGATTGTTTGAAGAAGCTTGTCCTCACATAATAGTAGGATCTCATTTCAAGCTGAAGGGCACATCAAAACTGAAACACCTGTTTTTCTACTCTTACAAGAAATAGGCTTTTAATTCCTGTAAGAAAAGAATTTCCAATGTTTGTTAATGCAGTTAGATCACTAGTGACACAATCTGTATGGGAAGATACTAATGAATTCTTACAGAAATCAGCAGAGTTGCACAAGTTGATTTGAAGGAATAAGGCCATATGCTAAACTTCCTATGCAGTATCAACTTTTTCATCTTTTTAGCTGCAGATTTTGATTTTTGATATGCCACAGCATATAGGTAGGGCAGTATATCTTACGTGCTACTAGTCATACTAGACAGAAGGATTTTTACAGATGTTTTGAGAGCAAGAGGTCACATCAGAGAATTCAAAATCCAGGCATAACGAATGCTGGTAACTATCTGTATTTGGAAAGCTGGCACAAAGCAGACAATCCAAACTGAATACTGCCAGATTCTGCACATGTGTAACTTAGCAATCTGATAAAATGTAATGATCCAAACCTGATCAGGATTTTACTTCAGCTTTGGATTAAATTTGAGCTGAAATTTGCCCCTTTAAGATGCTTTTAATAACAGTATAGGATCCTTGCTGCAAAATCTACATCCCTGTTGTTTGATGGTACAAAATACTGCAGGTGGATTCAACTTTTTGGGGGCAATCTGAGTTATATACTGATATATATGTGATAAGTCTGGGAAGGTTGTTTATTCACAAGTGTAAGGATACGTCTTACACTCTTGCCTGTACTTGTCGTGTCTGTTAGTCTCAATTAGTCTAAGATTACTTAACATGAATGATATGAATATGAATGCTTAATATGAGTTTTGTCCTCTGTCATTAATGAACAAAGTGTATGTCAGTTGATCGGTATTCCTAAGCAGTTCTACTATATCACCTGACACGTGCTTGAAGGAGGAAACACGCAACAAATAAGGAAATCAATTTGTTCAAGTATCCAAGTGTGTTAAGTAGCAATGATTCAGAAAGAAAAATAGTTTTGCTGTCTGTGTAGATGTATGCGATTTTAATATTAGTTTGTATTAGTTTTTCAGCCAGCCAAATGATGTATTTTCTCACAGAAAACCTATTGCAACTCCTTTTATGTTCTTTGTGATTAAACTTAAATACTCTGGACTATGCTCTCAAACTCATGTCACAGAAAGGGCTCTGATATTACTTCTGAAAGTACTTGGATAGTACTAGAATTAATAAGTGACAAATCTGAACAGTTAACTGAGGGAAACAGCCTATAAAAAAACCTGAGCTGGAGCAAGAGAGATGAGTGCATGAAGAAGTGTTAAACCATGGTCCAAGAGCAAAGTTCTCCCTCTAAGTGCAGTAAGGAGTAGTCATTGCCACAGTGAGGGCAATGTCCAACAGAAGACAGTTTTATATGTGGTTTCAAGGCTTTGGGTTTCCACTTAGTCTACCATAAACACTCAGCAAAATGTACTTTAGCCTTTAAATTGTCCATGCTAATACTAACTTAGCAATGGCCAAAAAAAGAAACAGGTTTTATTTTTATTTGCCATGTCTGATTGAAGAAAATACAGAGACAGTTTATGCTTGAAGTTGAGAGTAAACCTATCACAGGGCACATCAGCGTGGAGAGACAGAACTGAAGACSAGATCCTTGACTCTGATAAAGAACTGAATTTGGTGGAAGAAGCAAGCATTGGCGTATGGGATACAAAACAACAGAATAGCGGCAGCTTTTAATTTAAACGAAATGAAAATAGAAGTATAAAACTGATACAAGATGGCACTATTAAACGCAAGAATCAACACTTACCAAACACTGTGGTTTGAATGCTTCTTTGCTCTAGATACAAATTTGTACTTTTTTTWAAAAAAAAAAAAAGTTGTAAAGTTGTTAGAAATGACTAGAGTCACAATTTCTTGAAGTAGCTGTGTCTCGTACTTCTCTTTTGTGCTATGCAATAACATATAGATAGAGAATATTCTGATGCTTTTTTCTTTTCAGTGTATATTTGTATATTCCTCATAGGCTTGTGGCCAGTATTGCAGTAGTGCTTGTAATTAGGCTTCTCATGTCAATGTTATTTTTTTGCTGAAGCCCTCTAAGTAGGGTATGTTTATTAAACTACTTTGTACTCTCAGTCAGTTTCTCCTTGTCTCTAAAACTGGGTTGCAACATTAATTTTGTAGTAGCAGTAAGCCCCATTGTCACAAATTGAGCTTTATTGTATATATAGAGAAAATCAAAAGTAAGTAGTATAATTGTATCCAGACTCGTGTCTGACTACAGGCAGGGTTGAACTGTGTAATCTGCCTTGAGTCAGCACTGGTTAAGTCTTGTATTAACTGAGTTTACAGGCACTTGAGTGGGGTCTGCTGTAGTCAAGTCCCTTCTTTCTGGCTGCATTTCACAGTGAGGTTACCCACAACCTGTGGCAATACAAAGCCTTTCAGTATCTTCTCTCTTTAAAGCATGTCCTTTAGACTGTGGATTCCAGTCTGAATGATTAAATGACTAGTCTTTGAGTACAATTCTATTTTTAATCCATACATAGGTGACAATATTTCATATTGCCCTAGAGAAAACTCTTATTTTGTCTGTCTTCTGTATGTTTTTGTAACTGCATGTATTCTTTTTAAATCTCTCTCTCTGTGTGTGTGTGTGTGTATAAAGAAATTTATTTTATAGGATACAAAGTTCCTTGTTTTTTTTTCTTCTAGTTAATAGCCCATATCTCAAAGTGCTCAACTGAATATACACCTGATACTTACAATATAATATAACGTAGCTAGAAAACAGCCATTTCTGTGTAAGACCAACCCAAACGTCAGTGTATTTGATAGACCGCTGTGACAGATCAGCGCCATATTTACTAAATGAACCACAGAAGCTGGGTGGCTTGTGAAAAATGTTTAAATTAAAGGAAAGYGTTATAATCACTGACTATAATAGCTGAATGTACTTACGGGATTGGGCTCAAGGCTCCTTAGATACCTAGCACTCATGCGCTACCCCTCCAGCCAGAGCTGCATCTTAACTTGTTTTGCTCTCCTTCAGTCCCACAACCAGGCAGTCTTGCAATGATTTCTTTTCCTCTTAGGGAAAATCACCATTTTGAAATGTTTTGATGGTGGAGGAGTTCTTAGTTTTTTTGGGGGRAGGGTAGAGTGGGAGGTGTTACTGTTGTTTTACAGGGCTGTGAGAACTCTTCATAGTAAATTACTTTTCTCCTCCTGGTTCATCCTCATATTGTCTTCAGGCTCCTCTTACAGTAATTTTTAATGGCTTAATAATAAGAGCAATACAAATGGAAGCCAACATGACCCAGAGGACAAAAGGAGACCATAAATCCAGAACGGACCTCCCCACACTTTCTTGACATATCGTTTCTCTTTTTTTCAGTTTCATTTTCCCATTGTAACAACAGAGATAATGATTCTCAGACCCTTTGTCAAAAGTGTACTTTTGCTTCTGAAAGGAGTTAAAAAATGCAACACTTTTTTATATATGTATTAGGACTCCTCTTGACTGATTGATTTTAATTTTTGATTTTGTTGACAATGGTTTGTACATATAGATAATATATTTTATTTCCTCAAAGCACTTCAGTGACGGCATTTATCAGTTTATTGGTGAACCCTTTTGTGAGATAGCTGTTACAAGCACAAACTAAGCTGCTACAGGACAAACACATAGGTGGGAGAGGCTGCGTATAGCTCAGACCACGCATCTTCGGAGACTTGTAACGCCTGCTTCTATATTATTTTTGTCAGATTGTTTGGTGATTTTTGCAGTATAGACAAACAGGATGAAGTCCCCCTGTGAATCTTCACTTGTAATATCACTAAGACTGGTGCACAGATCTGAGGAGCCAAAAAACAATTTCATTCGTTGTCCTTCATTCCCTTTTATCCACACTTTACAGTAGTGTAGTCTTGTTACCTTTACATTAACAGTTTTAAAAAACCTTTACATTAACATGTTAAGCCYGCCCAGCCTGCCTGCACATTTTTTCTGGAAGGGACCCTTTTATATAAGCTAGCCAAACAGCATTTTTACTGTAGCTCTGACGGAGGCTTGCATGAGTAGCTCAGCAGGAAGTTTGGCACATTGGAGATACACAACAGGATCCCAAAGGAGACTGTGAAATAGTTTGCATGCCGGTTTTTGATAATACTTCTGGGAGACCAGGTGAGGCTAGGTTTAAACAGCATTAGGTTAAAGTAGCTTTTCCTTAGTTGCATTTTAAGTACTGTGAGATTTATGGAGGGAAAGTAGGTTTATTACCCTGGAAAAATCTTGATCCCTGCCAGCCTTCAATGCTAGAGGAAGACTGAGATGGTTCCTTTGACTGATGCGTCAGACTCATCTGATGGACAACATCCACGTCGATCTGTGTGTTTTCGCTAGTAGCCCGCCTTCCAAATGGCCACGCTGCTCACAAACGATGCTCATGAACCTGCCCAGAGAGTGCAGTCTTTCAGCTATAGTCCCATGCACAGCTGGTGGCAAAGTGGCGATTTGGGCCATGATGC
Source organism: Rhea americana (assembly GCF_003343005.1). NCBI lineage: Eukaryota > Metazoa > Chordata > Aves > Rheiformes > Rheidae > Rhea > Rhea americana. Next base: position 8,641,149 of record NW_028185150.1, read on the forward strand.
CACCAAGTGTGGATGTCACCCTTCCAAGAGGAAGCTTCAGTTTCTGGTTGTGTAGCGAAGGCTACCTCCTTGCTGTGCTCCTGGGCACTTGCTCCTTCCTCTTCCTTTACCAAAGCCCCTGCGCTTTGCTGACCAGTGCTGAACCGTTTCTGAAAACTAACCAAAAACTTGGTTACTGACTGGTAGCTTCAAGCAGGCAGCAAAGTCTGCAAGGTCTCCTAGCTCAGGCTGGAGCCTCCCTGCCTGCAGGCTGGTTCAAAGAGCAGAAAGCAGTTTACATTTGAGTTACACTGGGGTTTTAGCTGACATAGTAACTCACTTACATGTAGGCATCTGCAAAACTAAATGATCAAGAGTGGGAATAGGCATGAGACGACCTGACTCCTTCACAAGATTTTCTGCACTAGAAATTAGAAAATTTCATCTAGAAATTAGATTACGTTAGGAAATGTCCTGGAGGTACAGGTTAATTAACACAGCTTTAGGCACCCCCTGTAAGCGCAGGTGGTTGTGTTTAACAGTTCGCCATCCAGAGGGGTTTGGGTCATGGGTCAGCACAGCAGCTGCGGACCCTGCTTCTCCCTCGCCCCCGTTTTGCGCCCCCTCCACCCTAGCGCGTGCGGCTGCCCCCCGGCCAGCTGCCGTCCGAAGGAGCACAGCYAGCAAGGTGCGTGTGAAGGAGCGCGCAGCCAGGCCACGGAGCGCGTGGGCGAGGGAGAGCCCGCCCGTGCGGCCACCGCTTGCAGCGAGCGCCGCTCCGAAACATCTGTGTAGTCCCATGTGGTTTTGCGGGGGCTAAAATCCACCCTCTACACACATGTGACCACACTTGGTCCTCAACCTGCCCAGTAAAAAGCTTCAATTCCTGGTGCTTCCGTGGGGAACAGCTCGGGAGACTGCTGTGTCACACCCACACCAAGCAATAAAAACAGCAATATGCAGAAATGCCCTTACTCGTGCAGTTGTTACCTTTCTGCTCCCAAATATCCACCTCCAATCACAGAGACGCCCTCGCTCCACAGCGCATCCCCCCCCCCCCCCCCATGGATGCTTCCCGCTGCCTGTTGCTTTCCTCCTTCATTTCTGTCTCCCCGCCACAGATTAGCAGCACCTGCAGCAAACCTGCCTCTAGTTTACTCACAGCAGTTTGCATGATTTGAGAAGCTGCTGCAGGGGTTATTTTTTAACTAACTGAAGCTGAAGATTATGCCAAGAACATATCTTCACAGAGCTTATTAGTACCAGAAAAAGAAACTTAATATATGCACAGCCAGCTTGTGCATATAAGTAGTATGCTGTTTTGGGCTAAAAATTGAGGGCTATTTTTGAAAATGGCTGGCATAAGAGTGTCATTATTGACTGTAAAACCTAAGCAGTTAGGGTAACTTCCACTCTTTTTTCTGCTAACTATGCCTTTTTTTTATTATTTATTTATTTATTTATTTATTTATTTTTAGGGCATGTCTCACTATCATAAGCTACAGGGTTCTGTTTATCTTTTCAAGTAAATACGATTTTTGTTAAGTGCAATACAGGCAAAAGGGTTGTATGAAATCACTATGTTTTCCCAAATTTGGAGGGGAGTTTAAGAGTCTGTAGTCACTGGAGCGATGCCTGTGCTGTTTGAGTGATCCTCTTTCAGTCTTGGCTCTGCTCTAGGTCTGAAGTTGGGTCTTCCCCATCCTTTTGCTCTCCCCCTTGAGCTGGGCTAGCGCTG
>NW_028185150.1:8643022-8702205 GCF_003343005.1 Rhea americana
TTTTGGTTTGGTTTGGTTTGGTTTGGTTTTTTGTTTTTTCTGCTTCGGGGAAAGAGCCCTGCAGAGCTGGAAACAAAACCAACTTGGAACCTGGAGTCAGCCTACGGTAACCGGCCGCGGGAGCCCGAGCCGCGCTGCCGCGGCCGCCGCCCCGCCGGGGCTGCGCCTCCGCCGGCCCCGCCAGCCGCTGCCCGGTGACTCAGCAGCCGACTAAGCTCATTTAACAGCTTTCCCCTCACCCTCCCCGTATTTATAAGGAAATTCAATACGAGGAAATAGCCTTTACAGGGAAATCCAAATAAAAAATATAACAGGTGATTTAAGAGTCCCCTTTCCCAAGGACAAAGCCGCTCCACATGTTTATTTAAGGAAACCCTCAGGAACATCGGCTCTCTGCCGAGCAAAGCCTCAAGGCCGAGCAAACACTTCTGGCGGGCGTGCTCGCCCTCTCAGAGGCGTCGGCAGCGCGGAGCTCCGGCGCCGGCGCCCCCGCAGCCTGCCGCGGCCCCCGCGCCGCTCTGCGCGCACCAGCGGATGCTGCGCGCCGGCCGCCCCGACGAGGCGGCCTGGGCGGGACGCGCACCCACCCCCTCCCCAGGGGAGACGGAATTCCCCAGCTTTGTGGGGTTTTTGTTTTTTGTTCCCCCCCCCGGGGGGGGGGGGGGGATTTCTTTTGATTTTTGCTTTGAAATTGTTCTTTTAAAAGCAAGAATTTCTGTAATATGCCATTGACCTTTATAGGACACCCAATTGAATTTTGCCCGAGTCTGAGCTCATATATAAGATTTTTGAAGCAAAGATTTTCCCAGCTGCCCAGGCAATCTGCCAGGAAACAAGACAAGAAARTCAGGGAAACTGCAAGGAAAAGTATTTCTCTGGGGAAGGGAAGAGGGGAAGAGCAGAAGGAGGGAGGCATTTCTTTTCAGTGTCTTAGGATATAGTAGAAGTTTGCAACTTGGAATTACATGTCCTGTTAAGGTGATCTGACATGCAAGTAAGCTTAAACAACAGCATTTGTTCTAGTTTTATGATGACAGGRAAAAAAACTTAAATTTGAGACTCGGTGCAGTTCAGGGTGCAGATACCTTAATCACTGGTGTCKAGTTTCACTGTTACTCCAGTACTGAAAAGGGGCACTGACTGACTGTGAGGACCCTCCGCCTGGGAAGTGGACCAGGGAAAGGCAGAGGGGAGCATGGGAGATGTTTGTCCCAGAGAGAGACACCACACAAATCACACTCATGCTTAATTTTGCCCGATTATTAGTATGCATTTGTGTGGGCAGCATAGGAATTAGCTTGTTAAATACCTCTTGGAAATCCATTAGCTCAGCCTCTGACTTTTGGAGTTGTGGGCAGATTACCTTTTGCTGAACCAGCCAGAGTCCCCTTCGTAAACACCTTTCCATGCTGTTGAGGCTGAAAGCGGACCAATTTTGCAGCAAAGGCTGCAGAAAGCTTTGGCCAGAAACTATTTAACAACAAATGATACTGCTGTGCCTCATGAGGATAGCAGGTGTGATACTGTCATCTGCAAACCCATGGCCTAMGAAGGCCAAGGACAGTGAATAGTTTTGTGTTTGAACTTTAGTATAAAAGGATAYGTAAGTCTTATTTAAGGCACTGTAGTGGTTACAGCAGAGTAGTTCTACATAACACGTACGACCTCAGTTTGTAACTTTTTTCCACAAGAGAAGGCTAGCTGTAATTTTCAGGGTCTTTGAGTGCATGTGGGAATTTCAAGGTTGCATTGCAAGCTTAGATCTAGAAAACTAGTTGTAAACTCTCATCCTTCCTGGAAACTAACTTCGTGCAGCTTGCTTATCCATTCATCCATGCATCCCACGCTCGTCACCATGGTATCTGCATGTTTGCATTCTTGTACTTGGAGGACAATTGAGAAAACAAAACGTAATCTTTCTGAGGGCTCCTGTGAATAGTGGCAGTGAGTATGCATAACAACGCTAAGAGACATTTTGCACTTTGTACATCTATTTGCAATCAAATCATTTTAACTTTGAATTTGCTRGGGTCACAGCTCAAGTACAGCCATGATTTTGTGCAGGTTTTTGAACTCATCCCAGAACATAAAGTTTTGGTAGTGCTCAGGGCCTGCACGTCAGCAGGAATTCGGAAAACAGCTCTAGAAGGGCTTGTGAAGAGCAAAATAATGATGAGATGTGGTTCCTGTTCCTCTCATGTCCCTATTATGGGGATGAAATAATCTTTTTTTTATTGTATTCCTATCAGAAAAAGATCTCTTTTTAACTATTAGGTTTTATGGCCGGTGGAGAGGAAAGAGAAGAAAATCTCCTGCTACAGCTGCAGCTCTTCTCTTCCCAATGGCTCTCCTCCTCTTCGTGCTCCTGCTGCTGCTCCTTCTCACCCCCTATTTCACCCACCCTGTTTATGAAGGAAAGAGAAACTCCAGATATATGATTCTGGAATAGGTCTGTGAGCCCAGTGAGGAGAGGGCGCCGAAGTCCCCAGTATGGGGGCTGGCACAGCTGAAGCCATCACAGTTCGTATAATATGTTCTGCTGCTCCCAGCTCTAGGAAACAGCTTGTGCCGTCTGGATAGCTAGGGCTGGCTGTTGCCCTGCATGTTTTCTGTGAAACTAGCCTGAGCCACTTCATATTTAATTAGCTGTCCAGCCCAAGGCTTCCTCTGGCCAAACTGCAAAATAAATGGATGAAAACAGCCTTTTTTTTGGGGGGGGAGGGGGGAAGGAGGAGGGAAGAGAGGTGGGGTAAATGCAAGCCAAACTAATAATAAGAAAAAAAGATTCTTGATTTTCCTTCTAACCAATTTTACAAACATCAGCACTAACGGAAAAGTGACAATTTTTTGCTATAGTTCACAGCATGGGAACCAGAGGAGCATACAGCAGCAAATAGAAGGTATTGTGTTACCCAATACACAGAGAAYAGGTAACACTCACTATCACAAGATGCTATTGAGAGTAAAAAAGTAAAAAGATTCAAAAAGGAATTAGGCAAACTAGGAGCTAAACCACACTGTTCTGCTGCAACGATGGCTTAAAAGTTCCTTCACTTGTTTGCTGGAAGTAGACAAGGTCGCCAGGGAAGGCTCAGCCAGTGTCTCTGCTCTCGTCCTGCACATCCACAGCTATAAACTCCGCTAGGAATAGAAGGATGCCAGGCACCCCTTTGGTCTGGCCCAGCCCTGTCACTCTCATGCTGTTATTTAGGGTAGGTATGGCGCTCCCCGGAGAGGGATGGTGCRGTGGGATGCGGTCAGCATGCCGACGAAGGCATCCCAATTCCCCACGCAAAGAGGGAGATGCTGTAAACAGCTCTTGGGTTACTGAGCTGCCTTCCCTTTGCCACAGTTTTCTTTGGATAGATTTTTGTAGATTTTTTTTTCCTCCTCCAAACCCTCCCAGATGAAAGGGCCAGGCTCACCTGCCTGACAGCTGAAGTCCCCTGTGMACATGTGGGAACCGGTGGTGACTGTCAGGAGCCTCCTTTCTCGCCACCTTGATGCCTAGCTAGTCTTACCACAGCAGAATGCACCCATCAGGATTTACAGAGCAACCCATGCCAGGAGCAAACTGTCTCCATTTGCAATGGGTGGGTTTGTTTGTTTTTGTTTTCGTTTTTTTATTATTATTATTATTATTATTTTCCTTTGTTCAGTTGTATTTGGGTTAACAGAGGCCACCAAACAGCCATTAGCCTGCAGTAGCTTTCTACTGCTGACTGCCTAAGCTGGATTTAGCCAATACCCTAGAAGTGACAGGCCATGTGCTAATTACAGGAACAGCTGTTTTCAGCATCCTGGAAAAATGATTCCAGACTCACACCCAGATACTGGAAACCACTGCTCCTGTGATCTCTCAGCTGTGCACTTACCTTGCTTTTTCACTCAAAAATAAGAATTATTTCATTTGAAGCCCATACAGGATCTATTTTGACCTTGAAAATAAGATAATATTGATTCAGGAAAGCACATACTGGGAGAAATGTGTTTTAAATCAAACTAAAAGAGTAAACAATACATTAACATRATTTCTCAGCTTTCATAGTTCATCATATTGTTGCATTACCCTTAAAGTCAGTGGCAGTAGTATGAGGTGTGACATGACAGGAGAGTGTGTATGTGTGAGAAGGAGATTCACACTACCTACTTTATGAATAAAGCTGCAACTGCAGGTTGTTGCCTGGAAATGCCAGCTTCACTCCCCATTGACTATAGCAGGAGCTCAGGCACCTAAACAAATTCTCTAAAATAGAAGTTGTGAACCTATGCTCTCCTGACATGTCACAGGATTACTGTATGCCAGGGCTTGCAATGTCCTAGGAATTATTGTGTAAGGGAGGAGACACTCTTGCAGGTTACATCCCATCTCCACTGCTTGTATTTACAGTCCTCCGAGATGCCTAGCATGTGGTGGGAAGGGGCCAGACTTTGTGCAGCGCTGCCCCTTCTGAAGCATCCCTCCAGCAAAGTCCCCATCGTAACCCCAGCGATCTCCTCTCTGCCTCATGCCAGGGCCACAGAGAAGGACAGGAAGATGTCCTGAATGCTTCCCCTGTGGATCATACACTGTGCTTAACAACATCGTTGACTGCATCTATTTAATGATGCCATGCAGTACTGAGGTAACATCCTTTCCTTTCTCTTTCCCATTTCCACAAATGCCCATTTTTGGCATTACTGTTAGTGTGCCTCATCCCTTTTGCACAGAGCTGTGCCTGAGCACATGCATCTTCCATTACCACTTACCCCATGTAGGGATACAACAACCAGCCCTGCCAGCACGAACAACAGATGCTCTTGACTCAAGTGAGAATTAAAAACGCTCCTGAAAGCACATGTGAAATAAATTCCATTGTAATCCATGTTTTTCTTTTGACTTTCTCTTTCTTGTTTGAGGTTAAAAGGGAGTGGAAATGCAGAAATGTACTATAAGGCTGTCCCTGCATGGAGGCTCTGGGATGACTGCATGGGGTGAAGAGGCTGCAGGAGGTATCTTTGCACCTAGGGCAGCTGGCACAGGGCTGGTGTATGGAAGGGCTGTGGATCAGTAAGTGGAGAGAGGGGATAAGTAAGCAAGAAGCAAAAGATCTATTTGTACTTAAGACCCACACTGGCATTRGACTAAGGGGTCTAAACTTCACAGAGAAAGCGAGGCTGGAAATGAAGAGGAGTCTGACTACCAGACCTGTTGGAAGAACTGCTTTGTCTGCCAACCTGCTGGTGCCACCTTCTGACTTCATTTTTAGTGGTAATCAATCCATAAAACACTTCAAAAGAAAATTTATACCTGGTAGTATTTCCACATTCTTAGCAACTTGAGTCCAGGTTCATTCTTGTTTTTCCTCCTAGAAATCTGTGGTATTACTGAGACTAATTTGGGAGACAGATAGAGAGCAAGTTATTGCTGGCTGCCTAGTGCTGCTGTAATTCTAATAATAACTCACAAGCCATGATTAAGCAATCTTTGAAGGGAAAAAATAATCCACAATTAGACTTCCTAACGCTGTTAGGAACTTGTGATGCACTTGAACTGCACTTGTGATGTATAAAGATGAAGAAGAGGAGAAGACAGAAAAGCAGAAATGGGGTTTACCATCCTTTCACCCATTGCTCATGCTGTTGTCTGTTTGCTTCTCTTTCCATCACGCTAAAATCACATCTACGATCTTCTTGTTCTTCTCACATCTATGTTCTTCATATCTCTCYGAGAAAAGATAAGTACCAAAGCTGCTCCAGACATCTTAAATTAACTCATGTTTTTGCAGGAAATACGTAGAAAATTGCGAAGAAGGTCAGCACCAAGCACAGACACACCTGAGACCACTGCTAAGGGTCCTGTAAAGGAACTCAGTCCCCTAATGTGGCACCAGTCCTGCAAGGACACATGTAAAAACAGTGCAGGTGATTTGCACACTCATGAGTTCAATGTGTTTCTCACTTTCACCAGCTGTGGCCTTCAGCATTGCAGCCAGGTTGCATTTGTGCAACTGTTAGGTAACTCCATGGATCCTAGAGGGTCCACATTACCAGGATTTGGGTTTTTCTTTTAATCTAAATGCAATTTTCAGGGCCTAAATATATACATTTATCCTGAATAAGCAGGTTTGGGGAAAAATAGAAACATTTCTTCTCTGTATAGTCAAACAGAAATCTCCTAGCTATGAACAATGCTTTTGCTTAAAAACTGTCTTTTTTTTGCTTTTAAGGGAGGGAAAAAATCATTTTGATTACTCTAAAAAAAAGATCATCTGAAAAATATAACCTTAGAGTCCATCAGAAATGACATTTTCATTTGTTTGCCAGCTTTTTGTTCAACTCCAGAACTGAATAATTACTCACCAGTTCTGCTTCTGCCTCATATGGGAAAATATGTACAATTTGCAAGCTAAAATGGCATCTTAGTAGTACTTAATGTACTTAGTGTGCCTCTTTTAGGAAATTTTCTGTTACTTCGCATGCAAGTTAACATGAAAGTTGCTTCTTCACGTACATACAAAAAATTTATAGACACATACATTGCCCTTAAGATGCTAACATCTAGCATATGAAAAAGACATACACTCTTTACATGCATGCCTTCACGTTATGTCCAATAAATTGTGTAGCAATGATATGAAAGACAACTTTAAAAAGTGAAAATCATCTTAACTATTTGTTCTGACTTCTTTTATGAAGTGATCAGGAAAATTTCCTGGAAGGAAACATTTCTCTTTCTTTACTTGTCATTTTCCGTGTATAATCAGGGGCTGCTACCACCACTAGAGGGAAACAATAAATAATGAGCCTGTGACAGCAACAGAGGTGCCATTAATTTTTCTGAACCAAATAAAAGAAAGACTTATTTGTTCCCCACCTCCCCATTACCTTGTTTATTTTTGCAATGGGAATAGCTTTATGGCCGAACCATAGTAATGCCAAAGAAAATGTAATTGTGGCCCAGTACAGGCAAACACCGCGGCACCCCCTGCCACGCTATGGAGCAGTAACTGCAGCTGCCCACCAGCTCGTGGCAGCCCATCGTGGTCTGAGCAGACGCTGAGCCTCCAAACTTCGAGATTTCTTCATGCTGCCTCTCATGTCCAGCTTGAAATCATCAGGGCTCACCCTATTGCTTGCAGGACACAGCCAAAGATATTTATTTTCTTTCTATTAGTGGTGGACATGTGTGTGTGGGGAACGGGAGACTCACAGGTTGCGTTGCAGCATCTGGGAAGGAGCCAGGGGAAATGGGGCATGAAGCAGCCGCTTGGGTGCCACAAATGCTTGAAGGATGGGGAAAGGCACTGACATTACCCTCACTAGGGCTGTGTGATGCTCCACACCACCACCTCTGTCCTTCTTCACTCTACCTAGAGTGGCAGAAGTCCACCCCTTAACTCTTATCATTACTGCAATTAAGGGTGATGGCTGCAGCTGTGACTCCTCAAAGGGCTTTACAAAGCAGAGGGGGGGATGTTACCATCATCCCTCTTTTTTTAAAGAAGGGAAACTGAAGTACAGAAGTTTATGAAGGTTGCAAAGAAAGTCAGTAACATTGCTAGGACAAAATCAGCTAATTCGAGCATGGGGTAGTATCCTCCAGTATGCCCTGTCCCTTTCTTTTATTGGCATGTTATAATTTTCTCATGCAGGCATGTAGATTTCATGGTTAAATATTTCATAAGTACCAAAAAAAGCCTCAAAAGACCAAAAAAAAAGAAAAACAAAAGAAAGAGAGAGAGAGAGAGAGAGAGAAAGAAAAAAATTTTGTTTTTTAATATTGCCCAGCACTGAAGGTTCTTGCCATTAGCAGTAGCTCCCAACAGCAGCATGCATGTGCTCTCTACCCAGACCACCACTTATGTCCTCCCACATGTGGCCCAAACACAACATTGTCTCACCTCCTGGAACCTTAGTACCCTGTCCTCACTACCCGCTCCTTGGAGCTGATTTAGCACGCCTGTTCTCACTGTCTTACCTTGTTTCCAGCCCACATCAGCACCCTCAGCCAGAAGTAGAAAACCACTGCAGTGCAGCTGCCAAACTGCTGCCCAGAACTGGTTGGGCACACGAATCACTTGAGATGGCCTTTGTATTGTAAGAAGTGTAAGTATAGCTATTTGAACATGATTTTATTGCAGAAAGATTGAGACAGGGTCAAAGCAAGGATATTCAAGCTGTTGAGGCATCAGCCCAGGGGTGCAGAAAATTTGCTCCTGGGAGAGTTTGGGCTAACCATGCATGTCATCCATATGGCAAGGGGTCCAAGCGACCTCCAGGACTTGGCATGGTGCCATGCTTGAGGAACCAAGCCCAGCGGTAGGCTCAGATGGAGCGTGTGAATCTTCATACAACTATGCCGGAAACATCACTGACACATGTAGCCCTTCAGCCTCAGTACAAGGCAGTGTTCAGTGCCGGCTGGTGCACACTGCGCGCTTGGCTCTCATTTGCCACATCTGCTTGCAGTTTCACAGGCCATAAAAATATGACAATACATTTCATATAAAGCTGTGTCAGATTACATAGGGAGGCTGGGAAGTGCTCACAACGGACCCTGCAGTGGCGAGGCATATCTTGGAGGCAGCCCAGGCCTTGGAGAGCCCCCAGGCAGAGTACACATAGGCATCWACAGTCAAGACACTGCGACTTTCTTGAAAAAGGCAGTTAAATGATTTGTTAAACGCAAAGGAACCTGACTGATTTCATGAAGTAACATGGTAAAATTTACCATGCACATTATTTTTTGTATCTGAAAGACGGCCTGTGGGTCAATGCCGGTAGCAGAGGAACATATATTTCTTAATTCTGCAGTTCTGAACAATGTTGGTTAAAATCTAGAAATGTAGTTACTAATGCAATAGAAAAGTGAAAAATGAATTCTTTGCATGGCGGTCAGGTATTATTTCTGTCCTTCAACTAGCAACCCTTGCCATTTTTTCCTTGACAGCAATAGTTCATGGTGGGGCAAGGGGTTCTGCTTAAATACATAAGAAACAATATATTCTGGTGTATATTGAAAAGAAAGGAAAAATATATGGTAAAATCTTCAGAGATCTATATCTGTGTTTTTTCAGAGATCACAGCTTCCTTAGGACAGAAGAAGCGGTACTATTTCCTTAAAATGTAGAGTTTCCGCAAAGCCTCCATATAAATGATGGTCTCTGTACTAGCAATAAGGAAAAAAGTGCAGGTCTTATCCTTACAAATTCCTGATGTATTCAACCAGATTCCTGACATGTTCAACCAGACAGTTCACCAGAGCAAAGCTCTCCCCAGYGTTACATGGGAAATTGCAGTCATAGCCAGTGGGCCAACATGCTGGACCCCGTGAGGCAGGGCTGGACTTAAGAGGGTCCTTTTGAACAGCTTGTGACCTAGGATGTTGTTTCCACAGTGAAGTAAAAAGTRGTGAGTGTCAAAAGGTGAACTGCCAGGGCTGGAAAGTGTTTGGGCAGCAAGAGGGCCCTCATGTGGAGGCTTAGTGGTAAGATGTAGGCCTGTAGGTCTCTGTCATTGCACTACTGGTATGTGTTTGGGAAGCCTGCCAGAAAAGCAGGKGGGAAGGGAGTAATTTCATTTTCTTTAAGCCATTTAAAGTAAATGTATCTCGGAGTAACTTTAATAAATATGAAGAGTCTCACTTCCTTCATGCTATGTAACATCAACTGCAGAATAGCTAAACGTGAGAACGCCTGCCTACTCTATAAACTACTCCTTAAGTAAGAGCAGAGAGTGGCTGTGCCTTTTTAGGGAAATAACTCGCTTTTTAAACACCTCTGGCCTTAGTTAATTTTAAGTTCATGGGGCCATCTAGTGTAATTAGCATATGAGATGAGGAGTTCTCGGACCTTGCACCATTCTGCTGTGCTAAGGGATCATTAAGACCTCTTTTTGTGTGTACAAATCTGAGTAAAGGATGAGCTGGGGAACAGCACTTGCTCCATTCTGTTCAGGGGGTGGCAGCAGAGTCTATTATCAGTTATTTAGTCTACGGTGAATACAGCACGCTGTTCTAAGGTTCACTTTCCTCAGTTTATGCTATGCTTTATCTCCATTCTCAGAGGCTTTCTTTAACCAAATCTCTGTAACTTATGTTCTGGCAATAATTTCTCACTTTTTAAACTCATGAGGAATGTGCTGGTTAGAAGAATGTCAAGAAGGAACAAACATGTATCTTTTAAAGTAGAACAACAACATAAACTGAATTGCAGTAATAAATTGCAACAAGAGAATTGATTCAAGGGATAGGCTTTACAATTCAGCAATTACAAGTATTTATGTACTATGTTCGAGTTCTGTAACAAAAATGTATTTTACAGCCTACCTTAGCAAGTTGTAACATGCAACAGGAGCATACAAAAGAACAGATGGTGCTGAGGACTTGACCTTCACACTACACATTTGGGGCATTTAATATGGACTAGTTCTGGTTCATGGGCTGAATATCCATTGCATGTAGTAGGTACACTACCTAAGCGAATCTTCTGTTTCATTTGAAAGTAATGTAGTTGTGCACTCCAGCACCACTCCATGATGCAAAGCAAAATGCAGAAAGTGGAGATGACCTGGAGACTCAGCTCACTTCTCCTCTGAACTAAAATACTGATGATGTACCCACTGGCTTTCAAAACGGAGCATTTATTTAAAGACAGTTTTGCACATACTCAAGTAGGCCTGTTTGAAGATTCTTCCTGAATTAATCTTTTTGAAAACAATATCAAAAGGAGTCATGAACAATGTCACAATATTTTCACAAGCTTACTTACGCAAATGCCTGTGTATGCATTTTGTGTATGTAAATCTTCAAAATAACCRTCTGAGCAATCTTGTACATTTTCACATACAAAAGCATTTATCCGAAGTTTTGTAATGTACACATTTGAAGAATTGTTTGTGTAAAATCTAAGGCCTGTAATCTGTACACACAAAAGGTGACAGTSAAAAACGGAATGTACAGATGTTCACATGTAAGCATGATCCACATACTGATCAGAAGACTGGTATTACTGAGAAGAATCTTACATAGTAAAACAACCTCAGTAAATCTAACAGTAAAACTTCACAAAGTTCTGTCTTTATAGTCCCATATTGTCCTATCATTTCCTTCTTCCTACCTCCTCAAAAATAAAAGCTCAGGGAACAATCTCTCTAGAAATGTAGCATACTATAATGAGAGTTAAGACTACCTGCAGCTGGCTGGAATTGACATTCTTTACCAAATATCAGAGGATTTGGGCTACTTACAGCTAAGAACTTAGGCCAGCTTGGTGGTAGGTTTTGATTTGTTTTAACCGGAGGCTGAGATCAGATTCTAGCTACCATTTTAATACTTCCAGATCCTAGGAAGCAAAACATCCTCTGTGTTTTAAAATGGTACCTTTAGAACAAAACATGAGAGGAAGAGGTGCTGCTGGTATTTTCATCTGGATTTTATGGGATTCCTTTAGGTAATTCCTAAAGCATAGTTTTAATCAGAATTAAAAGAATGCAGTCATAAACTCATTCCTCTGGAAGCAAGACAGCTAATTACAGAGGAAAAGCATAGGGCAAGGCTCTTTTTGCATTTTAACTGTGTTCTCTACTCGTAAGCTATAGACCTATTAAGCTAATTTATAAATAATTCAGAAGTTGATCCCAAACCAACAAGAGCCTTTGTATTCTTTTTAATAGCCATGGGAGGAGACCAATGAAAATTAGACTAGTAATGCACTCATGATTATTCAGTAGGGTTTTTTTTTAAGCTTACAAATTCTGTGTTCACTTGTGTACGCTGTGCCTGCATCTACTCACTGCAGTGAAACAGCTAACGGTAGCTTGAGATTTACTGACAACTTACTCAAAGGCTCTCAAATTTTCAGCCTGGCTTACATACCCTTTATAGCCTAACAACTGTGCTCACATCTGGAGTTTGTACTGTTTTAAATGGATAGGTCTTAGATAAAATTTTAACACAGTATTAGAGCAAAATGTTACAAAAGTGTTTCTTAGTGCTATTTTCCAAGATAAAATGTTAAGTAGCAGAATTCCTATGATGAACAGTTTAAATGAACCCTTCTACTAAGAACTGTAGYCTATAAAGGAGTTTTGTTTTATTTTTGCTCTTGTTTGCATAACTTCTGCTGATAAGTTTATTGATGAAAATACAAAACAACTTTATTTCATGTGCACATAATTTTGCATAATTTGGTAAAAACTTGCTCATAATTCTTAAAACCTCAGCATACAATTCCTCAGTGTGTAATTATGGTTCTCCTGTGGGAGTTTTTGTCTTAAGAAAATCCACTTCTAGTGTGTTTTAGAGTTGCTTAAATAGGGAACCTTTTCATGCCTAAACTTTGAAAAATTAAAAAGTGAAGAAAAACATACTAAAGGAGATGTGACTCTACATAGTGGCTGCCAAGCACAATAAGAAAGCAGTTCAAGATAGTCTACTTAAGCACAGAATAATAAAAATCTCACTGAAACAGCTGTTTTGATTTGTCACTCAGTAAATCTAGTAATAAAGTTACTTGAAATGCTGCAAGAATTTTGAATCTAGAGAAGGATCCCCTAACATAATGCCATACATATTAAGCAATGTTTACAAATCTCTGCAATGGCTGCACCCCCGTTCCCTTGGGAACAGGTAAGTTCTCTGCAGTTCTGACACTTTGGAGTCTGCTATGGTCTTCWCTGCACATCTTTGTTAGTCAGCTTGACATGTTTTTCCTCTCTCCTCCAAAGTCACACACAGAAAAAGATGAGAGCTGAAGTAAACACAGGCCTCTTTATTTTGTTTCAACAGTACATGAGTTCCCAGYTAGCACAATCAAAAACAAGCAGAAAAGAGCAAATCGCATATGCCATTATTCCAAATATATCATTCCTCTTTTAAAATATACATGAGTACAACAGGAAGGAGGAACTCCACAATGCAACTCCAGCTAGGTATTTTTCACAAAAGAAGGAACTAGACCCTATGCACCACAGCTGATAAGCAGACAACCAAGGACCAGGATCAATAAAGATCACTCTGGGGAGATGTCAGTTCTCCCTTGGGGAAAGAAGGTCCTCTCGAAGCAAGGGTTGATAGAGTTCCTGCCACAACCTTCCTCAGCTAAGGTGTATGTGCTGCTGCTTTTTGAAAGCTTCATCAGTAAAAGCCTTTAAAGGAATGTCTAACACTCAGAAGCCACAAGGTCAGGTAAGACAGGGAGGTTGAAGCCTTCAGTTGCTGCCAGCACTAGTCCCTTCCACTGACAGCTCATCTCCTGGGAGTTTTTGTATCTAAATGCACGTAGGARCACTTGGCCAAGCAAAGCCTTTGGTGACTTAAGTGCAGACAAAGACAAAACATTTTTATGTGCATGTCAACTATTCACAGTTTACGTCTTGATCTTGACTAAATTTAATTATTACCGGATAACTCAAGTCATTAAGTCATAATCACTGAGTGCAAAAGCTGTGCAAACACACTAGTGCCTTCTTGATGCAGACAAACCCTTTTAGTTGATGCATTAKGTAGATGAGTGTAAGATCCCCATATACGGGTATAAGATATATATAGCTATAAGAAAATTTAGGCTTATCTTTCTCCCAACTGTATTCATTCAGAATTATTTTCATATTAACATGAATGGTGTGAGAAATCAGTAACTAAAGCCAGAATTAAATCGAATACACAAGTCTGAATCCTGACTGGGGAGTCCAGGTAGGACTACTGCATTCACTTTTGCACAAGATGCTGACACTGCCAAAGCCAGAGSGAATCCCGTTGGTCAGAGCATGCTCTGATTCAATGAATTTTGCAAGAAAAAGCTACCACTGAAATTTCCAGGAAACTGCCCTCCCTCAGCCTTTCAAGGAAAACTAATTTTTCCTGTAATTTCAAACAACAGATGATGTCCTTTTAGTTGCCGTGTGTGTGTGTGTGTACATGTGCAGAGCCTTGCAGATGTCATTTGCTCTACCTTCTCTGTTGAGAGAAGCAGAAGCCCTTGCACTTACAGTATAAGCACTTAAAAAAAAMCTTCTGATCGAAGTTCTTAGTATCCAGATCAGTACTGGACATATGTTCATGTAATTTAAGAAGTGCTGTGTTCACTGCAGTATTCTGGAGTTCAGAATGATCTGCTTTTTGAAACAGCTTATTTTCAGGAACTCCAGTCACATTAGATATCTATGTTCTTGTGTAGGACTCAGTCATCGCTACACCACAAAAAACATGGCAAGAAAGGATATCATGCCTATGAACAACTGTTGCCCTTCAGAAATCTGTTCAGTTGGTGGACCTTGAATGACTTTGAAAAGGARTGGTGTCCGTGATTTAATGGAATGTTGCTTGAAAAAGTTTTCTTTTTCCTTTTTCATATGAGCTCCTCTGATCTAGCTTCTTTCTATTTAGCATTTTGTATTTTGCTGCCATCCTTCTCTCTCTCTCTCTTTTAATCTCTTTCCAGACTATTTTTTTCCAGGCCCTTCTCAAATTATCAAAATCCCTTGACTTTTTTGAAGTGTCATCTAGTTGTGCATCATCATTTTAAAGATGCATTGGCCACTACTACACACAGKGCTGCAGATAAGGCAGCACCAAGTCTAATACTAAAAACTATTCACCTTGTCATCTGTTATGGATTATTTCTGGAAATGCTTAAAACAACATTTTAAACACCTTGTCTGAGCAATGTTATTAATACCTTATTTTTAAAGCTGGGATACTCTTTGAAAAAACTCTTTATTTTTCAAAGTAACATATGTATTCTTGTTTAGGGTATAAACAAGACCCGTTATATTCTTGTTTGCTCAGTTTAACAGTAGAWGTTTTGCACGAACAATTTGGCTTTTGTTAATCTGCATTGCCTAACCATGATTAAAGTAAAACCTATCTCCTTTTTTTTTAATTAAAACATTCCTATTCATGTCAGCTTCCATAAAATCATATACTTTTCATCCATGAGTGTATAATCAGGCACAGACTTTTAAGTACGGTCATTTTAACATTTCTTCTTCTGGCAGAAATTCCACTTATAATAATGAGAATGTTCAGTACAGTGAACAAATTTTTCCCTATAAAACTTTCTGTTTGCAAAAAAAAMCACAGAATAAATACAAACATTAGGCCAAGGCAACATTTTAARGTGCAGAAATCCACTTGCCACACATGAATAATTCAAATAATGCTGCATAATGCACAGGCGATACTTAGTACCATTTCATTAATAATCAAAAACTAAAGTGACACAATGAGATCAACATATAAAAATAATTCATATAGATTCCATTTATAGTAAATAAATGCTGATCTGAACATAGAACACATTAAGTATATTGTACTAAGAAGTAAGCTTTCCAAACTACCTTTTTTTTTCCCTCTTTGTCTGAAAGGCGTGCTGACATTGAACACAGAAACATTAAAAAACAAAGATCCCATCCACAGTTTGGCAAGAGAACTAATGGGGATTGACATCTGGAAGCAGTTGGGTGTACATTTTTCCAGAGGTTTTATCTTACATTGGTATTTTGAGGGCCTGATGCTCAGCTAAAGTCAATGGTGCTATGTTGATTTATATTGACTGAAAATTAGCTCTATTTTTCTTTCTACTTACACTCATCTCCCCTTAGCATTTTTTCACATTTTTTTTGAGAAAAGAAAGAAGAGAAAAGGAGATTGCTTTGATTTGTCTTCTGCTAATCAGTTTTGTGCCAATGAGGATGGCAGAAAAGAGTAGAAGGCCTAGCCTCCATCAGCATTTTGATTTGAGGCAGTAGTGCTGTTTTGAAGTGAATTCCCCAATTATGCTTGCTTATTGAACATTAGTTCAGTTTGCAGAGTGGTTTTGATGCACAAGGATTTAGTTTCATTTGGAGAAAACTACACTGGAGGCTCAGATGCATGCCAAATGCACTCTAAGAGTCTGAACCAATTACTTGGCCTACTTCAAACCACATGTACAGTGGGGATATATATCCAGGGAATTGGACTAATGTAGTCAGAAGCTGTATGCAGTGTAGGCGTATGAGTTTCAGCACTAACTTCTTTCAYCTACTGATCCACTCCTACTGCACCAAATAGCTTGACAACAAGGATTAATAACTCCAAGTGGGATCCTCAGTGACTTTCCCAAAATTGTTTCTGAGAAGTCTGGTTACTATATCCTCTGTATGACAAAGGATCCCTTCGAACCTTAAAATTTTGGGCATAAGCCATCTTCCACAGAACCAGTCTGTGGGAGCACCTCAGAGGACCTCACTCTGGCATGACAGTATTGGTCCATCCATAAGAGGCTGCTGCTGAAATTACCTTCCAGTTTGTTTGTTATATGGCTACATTTATTYCTCCACTGGCTTCCTCTCACATCAAATTCAGACTTATTTTTCTGAAGCACTAAACACCTCAGTGTTTAGTGTGATGCTATTCAACTTAGCCCTTGCTTGGCCCTTTCTTGGGCACTGCATGATGACGTGCAAAGTACATGGTACTAYCTGCAGGCAGAGCTACTCCTCGATCTGAGATTCTTGTAAAGTTGATTCTCCAGTTCTAAGTCTGGGTAATGATCAAATACTAGTAAAAGTCAAATYAGATACCTAAGTTCTTACCTTGTGCCTGAATTTAATGAGACTCAAACTGCTCGTTAACACAGTCAATATTCAAATACCAAATTMTTTGGCAGTAGTTATCCTAGGGAGTCCCTTTGTAACCTGGTCAGCATGAGGTAGTGTTAAGCTTGTTAAAGTCTTTTTTACATTCCCAGTTTGCAAAAAAGCAATCCTTMCCTCTTCCCAAATCTTTTTCAGAGAGCTGAATCCCATTCTTAATTACAAAAAAGCAGGAAAGCAATAAAAATCAGGCATAATTTGGACTATAACTAAAATAAAAGTGTTGATTTAATTCATAACTCTGGAAGCAAAGAAGTGTGGCACAATCATATAGAGCACACAAGGCTGTGTAATCTTTCTCCATCACAGAATACATTCCTGCAGGAAAGCCAAAGCTGAAAACTACACAACTTCCTAGTAGTTTCAAACAGTAACTGGGAGGATTGAAACACGTGTCTCACAGATCCTTGGTTTCAGAATCTGAAATACAGTCCCTTAAATCCATGTCARAAATGGTGAGGAAAAAAGCTCCCTGAATCAAGGAACAAAGTTAAAGAACTGAAGAGCATATTTGCCGAGAAGTTTTGTTGCTTGGAGAAGACTGGGATGTATGAAAACCAAAATTGTTAGGAAAAGCACTTTGACTGAATATGAAAAACCTTAACTCCCAAGATCTTAGGAATGATTAAATGTAATGGATACTAAGACTATACTAGAGCACACACATATGTCACAGTGCAGTGACATGAGAAGAGACCCGAGCTAGCGCTAAACAAGAAAGCAGTGTTGCCGCATTAGAGTGGTGTTTGCAAGCCAGAATACCGTGGTCCTCAGTAGGGTCACTCAACTTCAGCAAAACACCACACTAGACAGGCTATTCTGCCTTTAGCGAATAAGCTGGCCTGAACACTTCTGCATGGTTCTATACTGTCCCATGTAGGCCCAGCGTTAACTGCACATAAGCTCTGAAATGCTTTTAAAATCAAATCAAGTTTTTTACTGATATTGGGCCAAGCATCCCCTGGAAAGTAAACATGGAGGGAAACTTTCATGCAGTCACCTCCCCCGTACTGTGAACATACGGAAGTCTTGCACCTTTACACTGTCAGGCAGAGAGGTAAAAGTGTGAAACAAAGTTCAATGCAATCAATGGAATTWGAAGCAGGCCTCATACTCAATAAATGATTACAGCAGCTCTGTACAACATGGTCTCTATTGGAACTGATATTCAAGCCTATACCCTTTGTGTTGCAAAAACAGTAATAATGCAATAGAAAGCAACTTCCCAACTAACCCTGCAATAAAAAAAAGGCTCAGATAAAAAATAGGGAAGTATGTTTTCTTAAGAACGGAAGTCAGACAGACTTATAAAATAAAAATGACATGTTTTTTTCTTTTTACCTAGAATYGTACACAGCTGTAATTATGACTCCTTCAGTGCTGAGAAACACAGAAGAGTACTTTAAAGCTGAGCTGCTGCTTTCTCTAATAAGAAATTCTACCTCAAGTAAAAAGTGGTAGCAACCAGAGACAATCCATTTCTAGTGATTCTTTTTTAATCCACTCATTTCTCTTACAGWGAGGTTAAGGGACAGGAGGTTCCTGCAGAACCCTCCCAAGTTCTTTTGCTCCTAACGAAAGGAATAGTTGGGAGCAAAAGAACTTGGAAGGGTTTTGCAGGAGGTTAAACTAGATGAAGCTTTCCCTCTAGCCTAAAAATAAACTCTATTCATTTATTTACCACAGACTAGCCCACACAGATGCCTTAGTGCTTGCTTCTGATTTAACACAAGTTTCATTCAGCTGTCACTCCACCAAAGGTAATTCAGTTGCACTGGTACAAAAATGGTGCAAGATCGAATTGATTGCTTCTRGACTTAAGAACAAAAATGGGGAGATACAGAGTTTCAATTGATAGAATCACAGAACAATACAGCCCTTTGGCTCTCCCCACCTCAGCCTGTTTGACCAATCACGCATTTTTTAGATGGCTCATCCACCASTTCTCTTCCATCTGAATACTAATGACAAATCTTAACTCTTTGAGAACAAGCACTCTTACTTATTTAAAAATACATACTTCTTATTTTATTTCTACTAAAAAATAATGTTTTGAATGAAATCATTATTTTAAAAATTAAGCAYCTAATGGAAAATGAAAAATGTTTTAAATGCCCCAAAATGCCACAAAGTTATATTATCAATAATATTAAGGAAATTGCACTATTTCATGACATTCAGTATTTGCAAAATAGATTTACTAGTAGTGGGTTGTTTGKTTTTTTTGAAATTAAAACGCTTAAGAGACAAGGAAAGTTTCATTGACCATCTTAATATTTCCTACACTACTATTAAGAGGAACASCAGTTGCCCTACTTAATGAAGATAACTACCAAATCTCTTATCAGTGCATACATGCTATTTTCACAGAGAAATTAAAATGCCCTTTTCCTCTTACAACTGTGACAGTTTTTTGGTAAAATAATTCTTTAAAGGTCAAACAAATTTTCTGACATTTCACGTTTCAAAACTTGCAAACAAAAAATTGAAGTCCCATTCCTGATCAGTGTGTTTAACCAATCTTTTCCAAATCAAATGTAGAATGATCAGCAGAATGCTTTGCAAAAGGGAAATGGATTTATACTGAGCTTGAAAAAGGAACCACTTGCCTTCCAGACACATACACTTCAGAAATATTCCGATCATCACCTGAAATAACAGAAAAGAGAAAGAAATTTGCACATAAATCTATGYACCAATCTAGTTACTGAAAATGATGCAGTCCTCGAGTTTTGCAGTAAATCATTTTCATTGACTGTTTCCTATGACTGAGAAACTTTATTTGGAGAGGGACAGTCAAGGCTACCATAAAGATCAATGGATATTAAAGTATGCATGCTTTTATTTTTAAGAAATAAAAAAGGGTCTGCATTCAGCTTTTGCAATAATGTCATGGATTTTCTATATATTTATAAGATTTAAAACCTGAAATTACATCTGTATAGAAAATGCATTGCAGCACAGAGCTATCTGAGCTAACTGAAGTACCACCCACTGGTAAAAGTGTGTTAGGACATTGCTTTGCCTGAGCTAACTTCTCAAAAAAAATCAAAAGTCTAAGTAGAGAACCACASAGATGTGGCCAGAGCCAACTCCAAAATCTCTGTGTAGCACTATGATGTGCACCGTACCTCTTGGTCCAGACAATGTCCTATAAAGAATACCTAATCTCTTAAAGAGTTTTTTTTAAGGCTTTTTTGTTTGGGAGTTAAAAAAAAATACAACATCAATTGATCTGCAAAAGTACTTTGTTCTGAAAATAAATCCGACGGTTAAACTTAGTGCATCTGATAATGTTAAATTGAGTATTTTACTAGGTCCCAAAGGACAAAAGTTGCACTACTTAATACTTACTCAATATTTATAAATAAATGTAAAGTAATCTCCATACCAACTTTGAAGATTTTTGATATATGAAACCAAAAGAGAATTTCTTGTGGGGTGAGGATCAAAACATACCTAGATACAAGAACTTCTGGAGGATATCCTGAAAAAAAAAGTTGGAGAAACCCAAATTCAGAAAGCAGTATCTGCTATCCCAAATCAATTACTTAAAGTGTGAAATAGTTGGTAAAAATAATTTTCCTAAATATGCTTARTAACTGTAAAATCAAAAGTTAATTTGCATGTTTTCCAATAATTACTTTTCAGTAAGGAAGCTATATGTCTCAGGATGAAAATGTGTACAGCTTTGACAGTAGTTAAACAAATATATGCCTACAACATAATACTTCCCTCTTTCATTTTTAGAGCTCTCAAATGCATTTATTGCTATTAAAAATAACACAAAGCTGTATGTATTTTTACAGTCCTAAGAACTACTAACTTGGCTAAAAAGATTTGACTGATCCTGATTTTTTTTTTCTCCAGAATGATTTGATTTAGGAAAAACATTTGCAATTCAAAGGGCTTAATCTAACCCAGATTACTGTGACTGAATGAGGTTAAGGAACAATTACCTAATCAGTTATGCCAGCATTTCTAAGAGAATGACGGCCTTCACAATAGAGGCAGCAATAGACAGTCTGACCACACTAGTAAATTCAAATAACTGTCSTTCCTTACCCTTTGCAGTCATAGAGAGGTTTTGTTTGAGAAGATGTCCTTACTGCATAATACCAATAGTGATTATATATTCACATAAAAGCTGTGCTTTTAATTCAAATTAGCTATCTTGAGTTTTTGTTTCAATTTGCAATAGCAGCGAGGTCAGCGCAACCTGGACTTTGACTGGGAACAGGTTCTTCAGTCTGAATTCAAAATGTTAACTGAAACTAAATTGTTCTTTCTTGACTGCTATTTAGCTGACTCCAGTTGCCAACTCGAGCTAATAAAACATACATTAAAATGTTGTATGCATTTTTGCTCACAGACAAGTAAGACCGTCATTGTGGCTAACACAATTCTTACAATAGTACTGTACTTCTTGGGTTGCAATACAGACAGCAGTAGTGGAATACACTTGATTCCTGACACTAGGATAACCCTGAAGAGAAGGTAATAACTCTGGTTGTATCACAGCCCTTTACTACAGTATTTTCAGTAATTTGATCACTGATCCTGTTCAGATTACCTCAAAAGCATCAGCAGAAAACAAGTCAAAAGGACTGTCTGAAGCCTTTGTGTTGATTAGCAGTGCATCAAATTCTTTGCCAACCTCAAAGTTTCCAATCACATCTTCCAGTCCTAGAACTGAGAATCAAAATAAGCTCACAAACAGGTCTTCAACACAAACCTCTTTCCAGGTGCCATGGAAGCATCTGGCAATTTGAGATGTTCATAAGAAAAGCTAAAGAGTTTAGATTGTAACATGGAAAAGCCTGAAAATAATTATAACAGTGACTATGCTGCCATATGTGTGCTTTATCAACTTTTCAGTAAAAACATATATCTGTTGGTGAAATGATGAAGGGCACCTGCTAAAAGTAAGAGAAATCTGAATAACTTTTTACTTTTGTTCTTTGAAAGTTCTCCCTTAGTTTTGTGCCATGTGCAGCTCTGATGCATCAACTACTAACTTTTTAAAGACTAATAATAGCTTCCATTGCAAAATCTTTAAAGTTCCAAAAGGGCCACTGAAWCGTAGTTAGATCAATAATAAGGTATATAATAATGCTCACCTTCCTAAGGTAAGGCTACACTTAGGTTGCTTAAGCAACCTTGACAGTTTCCACAGTAACACATAATAATGTAACAATAATAAATAAGGTATGTTTATTCTTATTTGAGAGTTTAATTAAGGGTAATTAGTMAGAAAAAAACAATATGATGAAATAAAAAATCATCTCCAAATCTGAAGCTCCCATATCCAGCTGTAAGGCTTGTCTTACGGTGTAAAACTCTATTATTTAGCTCTACTATTTCAGACTTCATCATGACCTCTAGATGTCAGGTCCACAAACACTGGAAATCTACAATTTCTCCATAAATAAATCCTTCAAAGTACTTGGAGCATCTAAAGAGATGCCTCTCCATCGCCTTTGAAATGACTCAGGATATTTTTACATTGTACAAAGTATCTGAACATGGAATCAGTATCTCCAATGTTCAGAAATTAAATTAGGTTATCAAATAATAATATAATTTGTTCATTTGTTTTTAGATTGCACCTGCCTAGCAACTGAACTTCAGTCTTTAATGAATTTTCTGGGTGACAGGATAAAGATATTTAAACTCCTCATAATGGGTGAAATACTAGCTCTTACTGCTTAGAAGCTTCAGCTGAAATGATCTCATTCTTTTGGGTTGTGAGTAGAATGCAGTTTTTAGATTAAACACAAGAGGGTGACAAGTGTTTAGGAGTCTCAAAGGAAATTATTCCMACAAAATTCTGTTACATTTAAATTTCTCAAAACTGCACTTGTCTAGGCTATTGGAAGAGTATACTAGTAATTTATATTCTACCTCCTTTCTGAAAGTAATTCAGTAAGGATAAAATACTTCAAAAATCAATATATAAAATAAATACACAGTAGTACTGAAAACTCCAGAACCCAGACAAAAGCAACACAAGAGTTAGGGAGAGGAAGTAGTCACAYGTGAGTTTGAGATTTTGAAGTTTTCCTTTTTACATCTGAATTTACTTACTCTCATGTTTGATTAGCAYAGTATTTATTCTGGGAAACAGATCTCTGTTTTTGGAATGGAATTTTTAGTTTCCATTACCTGTGCTTTCGACAACAACAAAAAAGTTAAACTGAAAAGGCTTAGGATCAGTTCTTTAATAGGTAGCRGCCACYTTTCTGCTAACTGAAATAATTATAMATTTTTATCTGTGTGTGGATTGGCTTTCTGCAAAATCATACAAATTCCAATAAAACTTTGCTAATTGTACAAAAATTGAGTATTTGTGAATACTGATCATGACAAAATATGTTAGTGAATCAGATACGATGACTGTATTCTGTAGATGCAACTGCATCTTAAATAATCATGATGCATACGCTGTTTAAACGTTATGCTTTTGTCTGAGGAGTGACTTGCATCATATTTTGCTCTGCTGGAAAGACATTGACAAGCCTCCTCACCAATGGCTCAAAAGAAAAAACAAATTAAGCAGCAGATGACAAATAYGATGCATAATTTTATAGTAACTGCACAGCTTTTCTTTAACTGTTGGTTGTTGACAAAACAAAATCTTTCCAATTGGTGTGATAAGCATAAAACCACCAGGGACTAAAGAGCCCTGAAACATAAAGCCCTAAAAATCATTAAGATTCTATTATTAACTTGTCAATGTTAACATGAATGCTTTTCTAAAATCAGTCCGGTATTGTTGAGAGATTGAAAGAAATCTCTAACTAGCACATATATTATTAGACTTAAATCTGTGAGTTCAGCCATCTTTAAAGACAATATAAAAAAGATAGACAAGGACACAGTATGAAAAAGAGCTGTAGTTCTCTATGTACATTCTTGAGAAACTTCTTCTTACCTTGGCTTCCTCCTAGAGTTGCTAATCGAAAAGCTTCTTTAAGAGTTAGTCCTGTTTTGTTTACTTTATTAACTTGAAGGGCATTAGATGCAATCATTGTGTTCCTGATAGCATCAAGCATGGAAGCTGAATATCCACCAGCAACATCTAGAAGAGATCAGAATAAGTTTTTGGAATAATTCTCTGATTCAAGGTATTATGAGCATCAGTTAAATGTTACAAAGAGGCAAATGCAGTAAACATGAAAAGTTTTATTGCTAAGCACTGTCTTTCAACATATAATTCCTAATAAAGGTGCTCTTACATACAAGATCATGTAAACAGAAAGGCAATTTAGCATAACAAACTTGAAAATTTGCAGTTTAGGCTTCTTCACTTACACTTGTATTTTTTAACATTTTTGATCTGTGCTAGATTTGAAGTAGAAAAAAAAAAAAAAAAAATCAGGTCCATGGGTTCGAATCATGCTGACTTTAAAATACAAACAGGTGGTATGTTCTTGTATCTTCCAATGGTTTCTGAAATAGATAAATTCTACAGTAAACTACAAACCTGTCCCAAGGCCAAGCTTCACATTGTGTTTCAGAACCTTCTGTACATTCAAGATACCACTGCGCAACCTGGATTGGAATAAGAAACATATCTTGTATGATATATACAGTGGAAAGTTTATTCCTACAATTCAGTAAGAACACGGCTTTAGAGCAGCTCTCAGAACACGTGACACATTAGGCAACAATGATGCAGCATTTCTGTTCATAAACCTGAACTATGTTTCCTAATCACTGAAAGTAAAGCAAAATTTCGTAATAGAATTTTCCCACAGTTTAATAGTAATCTGCTGAAAAACAGGCCTTAATATATTACATGTGTTGTAAAGTACACTYCAGGAGATGAGAATTCATTTCATGAATCTTTAAAGCTTTAAGTCATTGCTAAAATACATTTATTTTGTTAAAGGCAAAACCACTGCTAAAGTTTAGAACACTATCTTGGTTGGCCTCATGCTTGCCTAAGAGCTTCCTTTAAATGGATCCAGTTGTGTCATAAGACTACAAGAATTCAAAAAAACATATATATACTTTTAGGGGGAAGGGAGACAACTAGAATCTGTAATGGATGGAGAAGTCATAAGAAACTAAAGTTTAGAGAAAGAAATATTTCTATGCAAAGATCTTTAGTCAGTCTAAAGCATGCAGAAGTGGAACATGAATAGTCATTCTCAATTCAACACGTCAGGCTGCTTTGGTGGCTTGAGGGTACTATTTAAATAACAGCTTTATCCAACAGTAAACCATTAATTTTTAAAAAAACTTACGAAAAATTAGAATTGGGGCAATGTGAAATTGCAGATCCACGAAGGCTAAAAAGTTTCAGTTCTTCTTCAGAAAGATGACAGGCATGGGCCATCACTGTCTAACGAGAAAGAGAATCACTGATTTTACTCAACACTGGATTTAYTTCAGTGCTTGTGACTTTTTGCTACATTGCTTTGAATAGCCCAAAGGGTACCTGTTACCATCAAGAGAAACAAATGTAGTAACAATCTCTTGAAATCAGCTGGGAAGAAACTATCATTAACTTCAGTAAGCCTTAAATCAGACTTTAAGAGACAGATCRTTCTCCTTGCATTTTTTTCATTTCTTTATACAAAAAGATAAGATGCTAACTCTTGCCCTGACTGTAACTATCACACAAGAGCTGCAAGGAACAAGAGCACGAATTCSCCAGCTGACATAGCACTGTAGTAACCTTATGATGTGTATTTTATATGGCTACTATGTAGATCAAGTATTGGGGCTAGGAACATATCAGGCACAATGGAAGATGTATACACTCTCAGCTTTTTTCCTATGGTCTCTCTGAAGTTYTGCACTATGTAGATCTCATCTGGAATATTCTCTGATTAATGTAAGTTAATTTGTTATGGAAATGATTAACAACTTTTCCTTCTTAGCTTACACGGTTGATTTTAAGGATAAATTCACAAGCAGTATGCACAAAACATAGGAGAATAAGATAGTATCATTTAAAAGGACATAAACTAATGACAAATCTACTTTAAAGGGACATACACTAATGACAAATCTACTTTGAATTACCTAATATGCCAAATGTATACTCAGAGAGAAGGATGTGACAGGTAAAGAGCTCTAATAGGCCTTGCAATCTGGTGATAGAAATCAAAAATGCACAAACATTATTCTCACTGAACATCCCCCGATGATGCCATAACATTGCCCTCTCTTAAGCTTAAATGCAACTGAAAAACCCATGATAGTAGTCACACTTTAAGGTAAGCACATATATTTGTTATCTGTTGAACCAGATCTCTGTAGATCTCTGTTTTTTAAAAGGAAGTATTTCAGCATTAAAACATATTTCAACATTAAAAACATTTAATTTRATGTCTTAGGTTTTGGGAAGAGAAGGGAGGAGTCCTGTTTGTTATGTTCATCTTCAAAACAATCCTTTCTCAAAGCAAGGAGTCTGGCATCAGAAAGCACTAGTAACCTTGATTTTTAGTGATAATTTCTAGTGCTATAAAAGTGATATAAAAGTTTGACAGAATTGGGACCAGTATTTAGCAGCTCTGGTGTTCTTTCCACTATATTTATGCAACAACTTAGCATGCACAATACTGTGCAAGAAAGCAAAAGCTAGTATCATGTACATACTTAAGTAGTCCGTATTGACTTCTCAAGCAAAAAGGACTATAAGTATATACTTTACAGCAGTAGATTTTCAAAAGCAGAAATGAGCATTCAGTATCTAATTCTCATGGAGCTTTCAGCTGTCCTTTGTGCCTCTGAAAATTCTCTCYTAAAATTTTAAATCAGTTTAACCGCTTAAGCAATCCAACTGTAGTTAGYTGGTTATAAAGTCTGTCTTGCATGAGCTTTCTGATATCAAATAAGGTGAGAGCTCACACTCCAACCTCTACTTAAGTGTGGGCAGGTGGAAGATCTGCCTGCTTTTATCTTGCCAGCTTAAAACTTTAGTGAATTTCAATTTGTGAGGCCACTATGCCTCTATCAATATTTGGTAAAATCAGCTAATGAGATCGGAATGTTTGGGGGTAGCAGAAACAGTCGGCTGTCTGTCACATACAGAATACATTAGAACAAGTCATTTTTTCCATAGAAAACATCTGAAAAAGTTGGTCCTGTCATAATGTACATTCAGGCATTAACAACATGCAGGAACATTGTAATGTAAGGTCAGCTGGGTATTTCTCAAGAATTACCAGCTGCAGCATTACCAGCTTTACCTAACCTCCCTCTCATTCTATTTGGAGTCCTTCGAAACTGGATCAGAGAGCATCAAATGTCTTCATCGCTCATCTTTTCTAAAATGCTTAGGGAAATCACAGACATTCTAAAACTGCAATACCTTTCCAATATCTGACCAATACCTGTGTAATCAAGAACGTAAGTGTGATTTCTTCCCACTAGATGTCACTATGCCTCCTGACCTAGACAGAATATACTTCTCCGGCAACTACAATTCACCAACATATTCTCTACATGGATAAAGCTGTGGAAGGTTCCAGGCAATTACCTTGCTGGTAAGCAGTCTGTTTCTATCATACACATCCGTGTAATGCTGATAGGCAGGAAACTGGCTCTGCACAAGCAAGAGTTCTTCTTCATTCTCACTTATGTGACTCTGCAACAGYAAAATAAACAGTGATGAATATCCGCTTTATATAACAATAAACCTGACATTACAACCTTCTGACCAATTTACTGGTTCTAAAGGCATTAGTCTTTATTAAAGCTATTGTTAGATCCAGTCCTTGAATGTTTCTACTTTTATCAGAGAGATCTGTAGGATCCAGAGGAGCAGCCATTTTATTCCCTGAAAGCTGATATGGAAAGGAATGCTTGGACAGTCTATCCCAGTATTATGGTGACATAAAGACCCACTTGCTACTTGGCAAATGTTAAAATAATAAATAAATAAATAAATACATACAACTGCAAGACAAAAGATGCCAGCCTACCAAAGCGTGCGCCCTTCGATCAAGGCAACATAAAAGGTAACTGCTCCACATATCTTTACATAGGCTGAATAGTTCCTGGTATCAGCTAAAAATCTGGCTTATCCKGTGCTGTCATTGAAGCATGTACTTCCTGTATTTTGAAAATGCCCTGCCTTCTAATGATAAATAATCCTAATGTAGGGTAGGTTTAGTACAGTATATACCTAGAACTGTGCCACCAAAAAAGAGATTTATCAAAATTTTAACCTACCTATAAGCTTTTAACCAAAGAAATTTTATCACACAGTAAATCCCACATCTATGTTGACAATGTTAAATATGATACAAAAATACCCAATTCTTTATCTACTGAAATCTGCTTTATGCAGAATCAGCAGGAGGCAGGAAGACAGYGGTAATGGTGATAGGCTTGGAATAGGGGAGAAAAACCTTTAGCAACCTAAAGGTTGCTCTAACCTCCAATATTTGCTGTTGGTCTCCTAGTAACCACATGTTTGGATTGCTGAAATGTGCAGCCTTCCAGCTACAAGCTGTCTCATTCCCTGTGCAGGTCACAGTGATCTGGTAGAGGACCACTAATAATTTCAGAGGAATTTAAAAGACAGAAATTTAAAAGTTAAGAATGTAGCTTAACTGTTTTGCCAAAATTATGAAAACTGCCTGGTCTGTGTGCTTTTTATGCACGCAGCATGTAAATTATATTCAGAAATTCAGAATTTACCTGTACATGGAGATCGTGAGCCTGTGCTAAATTGCCGAGTGCACACAGCAAATCCTCTGTGCAGGAAGGGCCAAAGCGAGGAGTTACTATGGGCTGCACCCTTGGATACTGAAAATATCAAAAAGACATGCTTGAGATTGCACATACGTATTGGTAACCATAATAAAGGACAGAATGAATGGCAAACATTTACATAACAATTAGATTTTGTCTGTATGTATGTTCCTTGCTGCAACCTTTGCTGACATGAATAAATAAACTCTACAGTCATTTTCTGACTTTTATGAGAAACTTCATCATATGAATAGAGAATCAAAGTTTTTTACTAAAATTATTAAAATTGTTTTCAGAAAAGAAGCTTTTTTATGAGAACTCTTCTCTTAATTCACTGAGGTTTCACCTGACTTCAACAGAAGCACTGAATGCTTTCTCATTTCATCTTTGCTGATGAAATCAAGTAGGCATTAAGAGAGATGAAACAGATGAATGAACTCTTTTTTCCTGAGTCCTGCTTCCATGAGCCTCAAAGAAAGAGTCCACAAGGAGAGGAAATGATGCAAAACTGCATATTCTGTAAAAACAAAAAGCCCTTTCCTTGCTTGATCTTCTCCACCCTTGATAACAACGATCTGTCCTTACACTCCACAGAAAGGAAGATTAGGGATAGGCCCAGATACGCTACACAACTAGAAAACAGTGGGAAAGATACTGAGACTAGAGCTGCAGTCATTTACTTTACACTTTGCACTTTTGGATTAAGGTTTCCATTAAAAAATAGACAATTGCATTATTCCACGCTCACACAGAGGCTATACTTCTCATCACTGTGTATCTGGCACTACTAGAAGAAAGTATGTGATAACTTGGTTCGTAGTTTCTTATTCCACCTCCTAGATACAGGATTTCAGGATATTACTCCACTAATTACTCCAATTTAGGCACTAGACTTTAGGCTTTTACTCTTGAAAACCTTGAGATAAAATGTTAACAAATTAAGCCACCGAAAACAAAGGCTGATGAGAAAAGAATCCCTACTTTTAATATAGGAGTGTTAGTATAGGAGTGTCAACCTGTAGCTGTAGAATTTCTTTAGAAACATACTTGAATGCATGGGCTGACCCAAAATACTTATTTGGTAATGAATTAGTAACTGAATTGTAAAGACATCTTTCTGCTGGTGAATAGACGTTCTTTTATTAGTGTATTTAGATATACCGCAGAGTGATGTATTGACTTCCACCTTTCTTTAATAGAAAACTGTCCTTCGTAGGAAGCTGAGTACTTTAAAGTGAATAAAGACTATTCATAGAACATTGTTCTGCTGTTCTCTAACTGCACAAAACTGAATTTATACGGCTACAAGACCATTTCTCCACAACCTGGCTAGCAGAAGTTTGTGCAGACTGAGAACTGCTCTTAGAAAGGCTTATTTTTATTGATTTGTCACTGAGACAATAGAGCTTGTCAGTGGGATTGCTGATTCCATATATCCACATGGCATTTTCTGAACACAGAAGTGAATATAAAGGAAAACTCTACTTACTTTCTTCTCCAGTAACTCTTTAACAAATCTGAAAACAGATAGAAAAAAAAAATGTTATAATTGTCACCTATGTTATAAATTAAGAAAAATATAGAAAATATTTACTTAGGCATTTTATTAAGTATTTTGACATTCATCAATCTTATACAGAAAGCTGGGCCAGATTCTCAGATAAAATAAAAATATAAAATACAGTTAAGTTAGCATAACTGCATTAAATTATGCCAATTGTGAATTTGGCCCTAAATATGCAGRTTTTTTTTATTTGTAATAATTAATCTTACAGATGTGGTAACTACTCTGAGTTCTCAGCGGAAACCAAATACATGTTATATTAAAATCACTGAAATAACTGTTTGCTACAGCAGCAACATTAATGAAAAACACTTTATCTGTACATTAATTTAAATCACAGCATTAAACATATTCTGTCATTTAAAGTCCTATTTTTAAAAGATGCTGAAATATTTCATACCTCCTATACAGTAGTTGCATACACTGAGATTTAAACTTATACGTATCTACTCCTCATTTACCTAAAGGATCGCTGATTTTCTAGAAGTGCTTTTATTAATGTTAGTACATAAACTATCTACCTCATGGAAAGTACAGTAGAGTTTCACATACTTTGTTAAATAAAAGAAGCTACCCCAGAGACTCTCTACAAAAACTCTCAGTCAATATGGGTAATATAGACAAGCAAACAAAACTTTCTCTGACTTTGAAGAGAAGCAATGTCCTAAAAACTTGTATGTGCCATGTATATGAAGAACTCTCAAAAYCTAGCATGAGAAGGCCTCTGGACAAGATTTCTGTGATTTTTTTTTTTTTTTTATGTCACAGTTTATTTTAAAAAACGTAATTTTGGTCATAACAAACATTGGATCAAGTACTGATCATTATTAAATAACTTCAAGTGGAAAGAAACTAATGCTAGATTCACAATATTGAAGCTGGTACCAGATCACCTGCTGGAAATGAGAGACCTAAGTTCAATTTCTGCCTATGACCAATGGAATTTGAACCCACCATTGCCTAACTTTGAAAGTCAAAAGGCAATGTAAATTAGGTTTCTGCTTAACTGTCTCTCAATGATTCACCTGATACAGTAATTAGTTCTGTTCACTGGAACAGAAACTAGAACATAAGTATTGCTCTCTCAGATGATAATCCAGAACCTCAAACTGGTTATTTTCATTCTTCTTCTCATTCATTACAAGTATCAGCACTGTTTTGAAACTGGAAGACCTAGCTCAATACATCCATATAAATGCAAGGTGTACACTCTACACCTTGTTAGTTCATACACTACTCTAAAAAGAAGGATGCTCAGATTTAAACCACTGCTGTCTGTAAGAACAGATTTGAACGTGGATCTTCCTCTTTCCAGATGACTGCTAATATAAGCAGGATATAATGTATTTTAGATTACAATTATCTAACTTAATATCATCCTCTCAAAAGAGGGGTAGATTCAAATTCTTAACCTGAATTTAGATTAAATATACAGAATACTTGAAATTGTATACTATCTCCATACATAAAATACAAATATTTCCATAGGCTGACTATGAAGCACTGAAATCAGTGTATCAATTTGCAGACACTGTGTTAGATCACATCTCTTAGGTTCTTAAAGAAAAAGAAAAAAGTGCCCCTCTTAAGGAAAAGGAAGAGCTTTTTCATTCTTCAGCAATGTATTGGCAAGATTCAGACACGATGGAAGTGAATTGTCCCGCCTACATGCACAGCTCTCTTCTCTATGATAGCCGCAGAGCACCCGTTGCACATTCTCCTTCAAAGCTCTGGGACACTTGTTAACATACTCACAAGAGAATGGAGTTGCAACACAAGACTAATATTTAAAGGAAAGCTATTCAGATCATTCTGAAGCTTTTAAAAAATCAGAACTAGAAATTCTGACACCTTCAGGACAATTCAGCAGGACTCACTGTATTAAGAAAAAAATAGCTTTTAGGCAAAGGGAAAACAAAAGTTAGCAAAATATAAACAATTTAAAATGTTTTAAAAATAGCAGTAAAAATAAATGCCATTAATTCACAACACTTTCCAACTTTAATACTGGCATTCTTCTCGTATAACTTGCAAACATAAGGTAACTATTTCACATAGGTATCAGTAATATAAATATCTGGTGGCATGTATTTACTTTTTGAGCACAATAGCTGAAATACTTAAATAAATATGTAAATATTCCCATGAGCAAATTTATATTTCTGTCTAAGCATCTTCCAAGCACAGACAAGAAAGATGAGGTCTAAGACAGCAGGCTTCCATATCCTAATCTTGGCCTTCACCTCTGACCTGCAATAAACCCACAAGGTACATTGTCTCGATTTGGTTTTCTTTCATTCACTTAGTTGCAAATTACAGTAATCGTACTGTACTGTAAAATTAGCGTTATGCTAGAGGAAGAAAGAACTGGAGTTTGTTTAAAATGGGGTATACAAAAGATGGCTCCTACAACTTGAATAAAACCTTAACTGGGGGAGGAAATAGCTCAGTCATTAATGGGGGCAAAGGAGCTGTTCCCCCATATCAGGTCACATAGCTTCTACAAACAGAGCTGTGAAGGTAAAAGGGGAGGCCAGAACATACACATATTCTTTCTAATGTCTAGAACTGAAGCTTCCTTAATCCTTGTGAAGAGCTAGAGAGAAACTGCATGTGCTGTGCAGCAGCTGGGTAGGTATGAATTGCCAGAACCATAGGAAACAATGCTTTAAGAACAAAAAGTAAAGTTCCTAATACATTTAGGCCTGCAAATTCCCAACCAGCTTCATATTCACTTTGCAGAAGTATTAAAATGTCTTACTGCTGAAGGCTGTGCTACCAAATTAATCATCTTACCTTTCTGTCTCTTGGATAGATTCAGCAGTAGTCTCTTTGTATTGTGGAACACTGTCATTCATATCCATACAGACTTTGCCAACAAATGCTCGTTGACCAAATTTATCTGTTGAGATTTTTAAGAAAATAAAACTCATCCTCATTCTCTACAAAAACTCCTGACACAGCCAGTATTGAAATCAAAGTAGCAAATTCTACCCCACCAAGACAGCTTCATTTAAGAATGAACAGAATTTACACYTTTTTCTTCATCTTTAAGTTGGGACCATTCATGAGACTTCCAGAGCCAAAAAGGAAAGAAAAGAGAAAAATAGATAAATGAATGATAAATCCAGTAACTGGACCGGATTTCGGGGACATGGTGTGAGAGAGACAACAAATAAAAAGAATGAATAGAGGGACAAATCCTTAGCTAATCTAAAATGGCAAAGATCTGCTGGCTTCAACTAGCGTCGTCCATACAACATCCTTCAAAACTCATTCTTGTAGTCTTACCTATAATTTCAGCTAGGAGAAGAGAAGTATCTGTGTAAATTGTTGCAAAGTAGCAAGCTGTAGTTGTGCCATTCTTCAGAGTTCGTCTCTATAAAAAGAAACCAATTTCAACTGTCTGGAAAAAAAAGTAGCCACACTGCCAAAACCCAGAACAGGCCCTCAGTGATTTCAAATTGCAAGAACATGTAGTTATTGCRAAATTCAACAGAAGTTGTAGTGAAGTGGAAAGGTAGAATATAGCTTTTTAATTTTATGATAGCTTTTAAAAATGTGAATGTTAATAAATACAAAAACTTTTCTTCCAAAGCTAAACAGGTTTATAACAATGGCTAAGCCCACAGAAATACATCTTTAGTTTCCTCAAACTGGTAGCAAATTCTGACTTATGTTTAACTCAGATTAAATTTAGAAACAGAAATAACCAGTCATCTAAGTTACTCCATAATTTGGAAAGACACTCTGATTTTTCACAGTGAAGCATTGTTTATCTAACAGTAAAGCAAGATTTGGGGGAAAAAGTAAAGGCCTTCATTCGGCCATCTGATGTGGCTAGAAATAACAGGCTTTCAGGTACACAAACCCTTCTTCACCTTCAACCCTTGAATGCAATTTAACACAATTCAAGATAAAAGTAAACTGTGAACAATTGCTTAGAGCTTAATCTAATTACTTATTTAATCATACAATTTGAAAGGAGAAGGTGGCTGATACCTGTTCACACTACTTTTGGAAGACAAAACAGCAAATATCCATAAAAGATGAAGAACCATTTAAAGTCATATTAAGTCATAATATCATTTATAGCTTCATTTTATCTTGGGACCAATGTATACCTCATTGACTACCTATCCACCATGAAGGTTTAAATTACTTCTTTGTATCCTGATTACACTGTAATTTGCGAAGTTTTTTTTTAATGAGATAGCAGTAGCCCATAGCCATCC
The DNA here is from genome assembly GCF_003343005.1 of Rhea americana. Classification (NCBI taxonomy): domain Eukaryota; kingdom Metazoa; phylum Chordata; class Aves; order Rheiformes; family Rheidae; genus Rhea; species Rhea americana. Next base: position 8,677,157 of record NW_028185150.1, read on the forward strand.
GATGCACCTTTCGAAAACAGCTAGAGCTAATTACTTCATAAACACGAAGCCAACCTCTGTGCTTTCCCCAAAATGTTCAAATTAAAGCTATTAATTAAAAATACATCTTCAAGTGTGCCTAAAACGAGTCTCAAAAATAATAATTTCACTACTGAGACAAATTACTTTTGTTATTTTTAGCATTTAAAAGTCAACATTCTCCTCTTCTGTATTTATAACTTCATTGTCAAATGAAATCTAAAAATATTTTGTTCCATTTATGTTTGTCAGCATAAAGTATTGGCTCTTCTAAAATTTGAGGGACAAGAGGAGGTTTCTGCTAAAATTCTGCCAAGTTTCAACTGGTTGTTTACTTTTAGTAAGCACAGAAAATTTATTGGAAATAAAATAACAATTTAAAAAAATGTACTGTTTTATTTGCAATATATGAGAATATTTTTCATACTGATGTAATTCTTTAATCTTCTTTAAAGCTTATTCAATTTTGGCCTCAATTTATGTGAAAACGAGATCTACAGTACCATTCCAAATTTTGTGAAATATTACTTCTATTTATCTTTTTTWAAAAATTTATTGCCTATGTCCTTGTTTCTGTATCGTAAGCCAGATGGTGTAACTTTTAACCTACCTCATCCAGACAAGTTGTTTTATATACTTCTATCTTATTCCTCATCTGTCATCATCTGCTAAATAGACCACCTCTTTCCAGTCTCTCTTCCTATGTTTCTCCTTTAATATCCTTTTCCATCACCACTGCTTTCTGAGCTCTTCAAGCCTTTCTGAGCTCTGTAGGAAATATTCAATGCAATACTGCAGCACTGACTTATAAAACTCTTTTAGACATTCAAATGTCTTTTGCCTTTCTTGGATTATAGTTTCACAGCTTTTACTAAACTGATGGCAATTATGTCTAAGTCATATTTAAAGTTGTTCAGTCTTCCAACTAACTAAGACTGGAGAAACTCTGACAATGTGGCTTTCAGAATAGTTTTCACCAAAAAGCTGGCCTGAAAATACTAGCTATCCAGACAGCTAGATCCAGTTCTGACACACGGGGCCATGAAGTATTGTGGGCCTACTAGTAATCTGCAGTACCTGGAGGTGAAGACACTTTCCTGATATTGTTCTATTTGATACATGTGTGGAAGAAGCTAACCATTGTGTTCAAGCTCCTTCAATTAACTTCCAGCTTTCACTTATATCTTTTCCGGGTAATATTATTAAATATGTGTCACCATGAGCACTGACCACCTGATCTCACCCAATTTGAACAGATGGAGATAGTTAACAGGATGCTGACAAACATTTCTGGAAGATGAGATAATCTCTATGCTTTCTATCACTGAAGTCATATGTGTTGATTGCTAGAGTTCAAGACCTAGCTACTTCTAAGTGTTCTTACTACATCAGACTGCAGAAGGTCATTTTTTAAAGTTTGTGTGGCAAGGAGAGTATAACTAGTTATTTCAGACCTAGAATGCTGTGACATTGACAACAAATGTTCTCACAGTGTTAGACAAATGCAAGGCAGCTTATGCTGGTCAAGTCAATTAATCATGTGAAGGTGTATCAGACAACTTATTAAAGGATTTATTTTAGTCACAGGACAGAATCAGTACTCAGCAATCTGACCTAGCTGCTAATTGTTCTTCATGTGGAATTTGACCTTTAAGTCTTTATATCACTTAAAAGTAGCCTAGTTCAAAACAGTCCTTCTCTACTTATGCCACAAATATCATCCAAAGACTTCAAGTAAAGCCCCTATGATGAAAAGAATTCCTGCTACAGAGCCCTCAGCTGTAAAAGCTGCTTCCTCAACTTGTCCAGAACCCAGATCTGTTAACTGTGAGAAGCCTCTTCTCCGTAATGTAGTCTTTGCCAAAGACATGTTCATAATATTTCCTTCACGTAGAGAAGGAAATTTTTTTTAACTGTATTTGATTATTTCTGAATTGAGGTTGTCGGCACCAGCCAGCTGCACTAGCTCTGACAGCAATCTTAAATATTAGTCAATGTGCTTAGATATCAGAAAAGATGATAAACAAGATAGTTGTTAGTGATGTGATTAAATGAATTGTCCTATGAGCAACCAAGGAATTAGACGGGAACAAATAAGTGACAGATTTAACCAGCAACTAGAACAGCGGCTATATGACACTAAAATATGCTCTCTCATTTCTCTCAACCTTCTGAAAATATATATATATTTCACAAATATGAATGCAATCAAACGAGTAAATGACATTTGCTATACTTACAACAACTCTGGTGTAGACTTCTTCTGCAAAATCGCTATCTTTGTATTTGGCTTCTGTTGGGAATGTATAGGTAGTTAACCACTGCAAAAGAGGTAGATCTACTCTTGTACCAGCAAATGAATACTGAGGTGCATGAATGTGTGTATCAACCAATCCTGGCATGAAGAATTCACTAGGCAAAGAAAAGAAAACCATAGTAGTCCAAAATTTCAAATAACTTTTCTAAGTTAATAATTTTGCTGTTAATAGTATGCTTGAACGAAAATCACCGAAGAAAATGGCCAGCATTGATAAATCTCATTCTTTCCACATCAGTGTGTCCACTCCTACTGATTTCTAAACTCCAACTTTATGAAGCAGTTGACTGATAACTCCATACAGACTATATGTAGATAGCAGAGAGGAAAACAATCTGAGACTAGAAGTTAATATAGGAGCATGATGCATCCACTTAACTGCAACATTTACTAAGGATAAATATCAGTAAGTAAAGCCAGACTGACTTCACAATAACTAAATTTATTCCACAGTAGAATACACTTGAACAAGGGAAGAATCCGGCCCACTCTTGCTTTCTAGTATAGATATTTTGGATGCTTTTAGTTGCCAGATTACATTTACAATATCGTAACTTTCTAAATCCCATTTTTCCTCTGCATTATATATGTGTTTATATATATAAAATCAATCAGTAAAATATAAGGCTTAATGGAAGAAGAGTCACTGTGTCTACAAATGCAGATGAAGAYGTTGATAAAGTAATATATGTTCAGTGTTTTGATAGCAAAGATATAGCAACAACGAAACTGCAATACAGCTTATTGTCAGTACTCATGCAATAACATCAATGAAAATATCAACAATATGGGGAATAATTATAATTATTTTGTTGTGTGCTAGAACTCTATACAGTATTAAATTTCTCTCACTCGTTCTGCTTTCTCCCTGGCTACTGAGGTAACAGTGGTTTCTTCTTTTTATAAATCTCCCTCTTCCTATGTGCTAGAAATGCGGAAAGATCCTTCTCAGTCTGATGCACATTCCCAGTGCCTTCCATTTTCCCCAGGCTATTTCAAACAAAGAAGAAAACATCTCATGATTCATATATTCTGTATGATCAGTGTTCCAATAAAGCCTACAGATGTTTTAACAACTGAGCACTAAAATGATGTTGCAGCTCTAGACTTTAAGCCACTAGTTGCTTACAGCTGCACTACTGTGTGTAAAGCACAACAGGCACAATCCAAAAACACTTCATCTCCCTTGAAGGGTGGGGGATTTCATTAGCTCAGGAAAAAAAATACAAGTAGAAATACAAGGTTCTGTGTTTAGAGGATTTAAATCCTCTAATTTTTTAACTAGTTTTAACTAGTTTTTATTACAGAAGGTGCCAAGGCCCAAACTATTTACTCCTGTATCTGCAACATTAATGCTACGCACATAATTATTAACTGTAGAGTTTCCAGCCAGCACCTATTGTCCCAGCCCATTGCTAGTAACATGGACATGGAATGTAATCTCAAGAAAGAATGTTGTTTACTCTTGTATGAACAGAAGAGGTCATATATGAAAACAAAACGTAGCATTTGCTCTGTGCAGTATCAATCACTCACAATTGGCTGTAGTCCCAACCCAGGGAAAGCCAAAAGCATACGGACTGTTAACACTCCAAGCCTAATCSAAGACACTTGCATTTTGGATTAAAGAGTTCTTGTGGAACTGAAGGGAGTTTTGCCCATGAGATTGGATTTGTAGTATGTTCTATGACTAAATTTGTTCAGATAAACTCACATTACTTCACTCAAGGAACAAACTGCATTTGCTGAAAATAATCCAAACCAAACACATACTGATTACTCAGATCTCTTATGTCAGATGTTTTGAATCCCCACTTCTTAGCCAGTTGCTCTTGCTGATCATTTTGCTCCAAAAACACAATCTAAAAAAAAATAAAGAATAGTTACATACTATTTTTACACCAGCTTTACATGAAAGCAAAGTAACAGTCATTATCTTACACTAGATCTCACAAACTTGCTACAAAAGAATTAGGTTTGTATTGAAATACTTTTTGTACCTGACTATCAAGTATGATTGTGAAATACCTATTTATAAACCAGTGAATAACCCAATCCACTTTATAATTTCTTGTAAAAAAGAGAATTAATTCACTCTGAACTGATACATTGGCAGAACTGCACAGGGAGACTTCACTATCCACTGGCATTCCTGTAAAGTACTACGATGCTAGCTCTAGCAGTAAGGGAGTTCTTGATGTAAGTATGTGATAGCCTTAATGGAATGTAATTACAGTATTTAAAAACAGAGTGGTCAAATGAATTGCTTTGCCTATGACTGTCTTGCACTGACCTAAGCATTTTCCAATTTTTCCTTCATGTTATTAATATAGTTTTTTATTTTTTAACTGCTGAGGRGGGTGAAATAAATTGAGTGAGAAAAAGCAAATAATCTTTTAACTTTACCAAACGGACTAGAAGCATGCCTACAGTTTTTATTTATTTCAAAAACCTACAATACTAAAGCCTAATTTGCTTCCATGTGACTTCTGGAAGGCATAAATTTTATAGCTGCTAAACTTTTGCCAGTTCTTAATTTTGGTATGCTTGTTGTTCATTTGTTAATTTCATGGTGTTTTTATCTGCATCATATCATGTATTTATGTATCACATCATATATCATCTATATCTATATTCTCAGTAGATGAATTCTAAACTTTTTATCTATCTCATTTGGCAACACTAGGCATGACAATTGTTCAAGAAGCAAAGAATGGGGAATCTAAGAATGCAGGAGTAATCATTAAAAATCATAAAAACAATCAAACAACCACGATTTTTATTTATTTGTATTAGAATGTTTGCCAGAGACTACAGTAGGATCAGATTCCCATGACATTTCATAGAGTTCAGGAAGATCCCCTCACCAAAGACTCTATATTCTGGGCTTTGGAAACTCCAAATTCTTGCCTAATCAATTTTTGCCTGAAACCATCTTAAGGTTTTCYAATTCTCTGAGTATAGCTATGAAGACCTTGTTCCTCTAAGTTTAAGGGAATAATCTTACTGCTATAGGCATCCTTCTGCTTTTATAAAAATTCTCAGATTGGGGATCTGTATCCCCTTCACGACTGTAGCTTCTAAGGTAGCAATTAAAAAAATATGTAAAGGTAAGATTAATTAGTTGTAAAAAACAATAAGAAAGAACTTAGGATGAAGGTCACGAGGAAGAGAAGAGCACCATTTAGCATATTTAGCATTTATTTATACTGCTGTTTTGTTATATGTGCATTATACTACTTTTTCTACTTTTTTTATATATACAAGGGAACAGAAATAAAGGCTATTTACTAAATTGCAGACAATAAACAGATTTTGTCTGCGTATTTTTTTAAGGACAGACACACTTTTCTTGATTGTACTACATTCTCTTAAGAGTAGATATTATCAAATTTTTAGTCAGAAAAAAATTAAAACTATATTATGCAAGTATGTATTAGCAATAATTGCAAAAATATTGTAATCTACTAATACTTCACATAAAGCAGTCTATCTCTTCTTTAAAGAAAAATAGACTCTTAAGCCAATTCAATTAGTATTAGACTGTATTAGAATGTATTAGACTACAGACCTACAGAAATTTTTGATGAGCGATAAAGAAAATGTGACTCAGAAACTGAAGTTAAAATGGATGCAGAATGACTAATATTAGAGTTGCTGAACAAAGAAAAGAGAGAGAGTGTGTGCATGTGAGAGAGAGGGAGAAACATGAAATACCAGATGGCAAAAGCTGGAAACAGACGTTGCCATGGAAAAGAATTGGATATTATATACTCTTAGGACTCAAATAAATGAAACATTTAAATCACGGAGAAATTAAGGAAATATGTTTCAGGGGAGCTGAGCACATAAAACAAATGCTAAACCTGACGTGCTCCTTTATTGTCAAACGTAGCTGTGGGTGAATCAGCTAGACATCCACACCCTTTTCAAATGTAACAAGCTTGGGGTTATATGTTCTTAACAGTATTCCCAACAGAACTGCTTGGTCATCCAAGAGATAATGTCCATTGCTTTAGGAAGTGTTTGTCCTGGCTACTTCTTTTTAACTTTGAGTACTTTAAGGTCTTTGAGGTCCCAGACTTGGACATTTTCCTGAGTGATTACTAGTATATTCAAGGATAACTGCCCTGCTACTTCAAACTAGTTCTGGACCATAATACCATAAAGGTATTAAGAGCAAACTCTATGCCAGAGTCACCAAAGACTGAGAAAGTGCACAGACAAGGCTAAGACCTCCATCTTATGAAAAAGGAAACAGAAGAAGGGCAACAACCAGCACTTGGGGCTAAGCACATCACAAAGAGCAGGCAGGTCAATGGGTGCTATCACCAGTGCCCAAATGCTTTGATCAGTTCTGCCATGGACTTCAGCGTGCTCATGTCATGGGGGCTAAAGATCCAAAGATGAAAGTTGAGATCTCCCCACCCTAGTGCCCAATTCAGTCCTTTTTTATTCCAAGAGTTGCTCAAACCCCTGCCACAACCCGGGGCTTCCCTAGTCAAATATGCACACACTACAGTGAAATCTGAGTGCCTTCAATCATCAGCCTATAAACAACTTTTCTACCCTAAGAATGGAAAGGGAACAATACTGGCCAAAGGAACATGCCTTTTTTGGATCTAGCAGTGCTTGTACTTATCTTAACCATGTGAGTAAATGCTTCATCCAGCTCTCCCCTTCCACATCCTTCTTGCTCCCTCTAATCTGCAATGCTTAGCTGCCAGCAGTAACATGGAGCTCTCTTCTGTCAATGATCATGATGGATGTCCTATTTTTGGCCTCACTGGGTTGCTGCCACTATTTAATGAGTTTACCGTATTCACCAATTTTCCTATTAGACATGACCATCATTTGCGTGATTTCCCAAACACACAACATGAGATAAAAGACAGACTCATTTATTAGACATGCCTTCAGATGAACAGCCCAACAACCTGCTGRGAAGCTGAAGCAATGAACACCACAAGGATGCTGCTGCCTTGCTGCTTCCCTCTGTACAGCCATAAATGCAACCAAGTGCAACATATGTCTCAGCTAGGCTATTTTAGCTGGCTTAAGTCAAACACCTATGCTTGGCAATACTTAACAATATAAACTCATTCTGTAATTCTTGCTCCTTCCAAGTCTTCAACAACAGCAGCTTTTATCTTAATATTCATTCCATTTAATTAATATTTTATTCTGCTAATTATTCCAACATTTCAATGGTAACTGATATTTTAAATCTATTTTCTTTACCCTGAAGAATACTATTTTTTCTAAAAGCAATTCCTCAAGAACCGTACCACATCCCAGCTGTTTAATAAAACCAAGGTTTTGTTAGCTTATAGTAACTTGGGTCTCAAACCTGACAACGTTTCCTTTCCTAAAATTGCCTTTCAACTACAGCAAAGCAGAGAGGACCAATACTTTGGTCTTGGGCCTTTACCAGGCAAATATGGACTGTGCAGTGTAATATGGACTATAGTGTTACAATGCACTAATTATATGCCCTTGCCATTCTGAGGGGAGACCAAGACAGATACTAGGGAACAGCATCTGCCTGCTCACAAAAGCTCACTATTCACCTTGTAAGAGACCATGCAGTATTTCCCCATGATGAAGTCAGCAACATGAGGCACCAGAACAGTAACAGTGAAGTTAATTTTAGCTCTTTGGAAGTAATACTGAAACAGTTTGGGTGTATATTTCAACAATAAAGCAATTTTCTACCCATCACATCCCTGTAGCGCCAGTCTTTAGTGGTTCTAATGGAAGCTCTGTATGAGGTATGTATGCAAGTAAGAGGCTAAATGATACCAAAATTCATTGCACTGGAATGGTAAAATCACAATAATTTGTATTAAGAAGAGAAGAAACTTCATGTTACTCCCTTCTGGTGCGAATTTCATTTTTGGCCAAGTATCCTACTGGAAAATTACTTTTAAACGACTCTGTGGGAATGCATCAGTTTATGCAGAGAAGAGAATATTCAGTGAGTCCTTGTTCACTAGAAGAAAGGGAGAGAGTGGCTGAGTGAGAGCACAAATTGCTACAGCATATTAAGGTGTTTGTTTTTCAAGAAGATCTTTTAAAGATTTTGATCTTCCAAGGGCACAGAGCAGTGGTACTTTCCTAGAAAATTCCATTACGGAGCTGGACAGTGTGAGTGCCTCCAGTACTGGAATTACAGAAATCAAACCCTTTATTCATTCAACCCYGCTAATTTTTTTTTAGTTGAAAAACTAGCCAATACACATAGCTTTGTAAGGTTTTGTCCCACTCCTGTAAGTCAAGATATAGCTTTTTGTAGWCTTTGCAATGCGTTGTACCAGGCTCCTCACGTGCCGCACGAGTCACGAACCACCTGCAGGCAGGCCCGTGCAGACCTGTGCGGACGGTGAAAGCAAACACCTGAAGGAGCCCAAAAGCCCAAGTGCGCTTTACACATCTTCCAAATGCTACAGAAGCCCGACATAGCTGTTTAGCCACCGAAAAAAGGAAGAAACAAGAAAAAAAAGAATGTTTTTTTTTGACTGCATACGGAGTATTCACGGAGCAGCTGTATCTCTTACTGAGTCTCTAGGGTATTACCAACCGACTCACAGGATGTGTCTGAGAAACTCTTGATACTGTCCACAGAACCATACAGCTTCCCCATCCGAAACCAACGTCAACGCCCACTTTAAACTTAGCTCGTAGCTAAGTTTCATCTTCGTAACTCTTTACAGGCTTACTCCATTTTTTTTTCTTGTGACAAGGAAATAAACCGACAAGAGAAGCAGCAGACCCAGAAGGCAGCATACACGTGCAGCAGATATGCTGCAATGATTAAAAATATTTTGTACTATTTTGACATGTATTACCAGGAACGGAAAAAAAAAATCCCCCAGACTAGCAGAGAGGTTTCCCCGGCGCCCGGGAAGTAGCTCGGGGGGCTCCAGGAGGGGGTTCCGCGGCGGCCCGGCGGGGCCAGGAGGTGCCGCGGCGCTGCCAGCTCCAACCCCTACCGCCCCCCGGCTCCCCTCTCCCCCGCGCCCCCCGGCACCTTGAGCGCGGGGGATTTTCGCCCTTCCCGCCGCGGAGCTGCGGCAGGCGGCGAGCCCCGTCCCCCGGCGGGCGCGGGTCTGGGGCCGAGAAGGCGCCTGGCGGCCCGGAGCAGGGGCGCGGGCGCCCCGCGCCTCCCGCCCGCCATTTTGCGCCCCTCTCCCGCCGCGGCGACTCGGCGCGGACTCGCCCCGGCCCCGCGGCGTCCCCCACCCCGCCCCGCCCCGCCGGCCCCGGCCGCCCCCGCTCACTTTCCCGCTCTCGTCCACCCCCAGCAGGTGGCCGTGGAGGACCTCCATGGGCGCGGCGCGGGTGGCGTGCACGAAGCTGCCCCTGAAGACGTGGGCGAGCGGCCGGGAGCCCATCGCGGCGGGGAGGCTGCCAGCGGCCACCCAGCGGGCTGCCGCCTCCCGCTGCCTCTCGGCGCCGCCAGCAGCTTCCCGGACCCGTCACCGTCTGCCCACCCCTTCCCCGCCGCCGCCGCCGCCGGCTCTCCCCGCGGGGAGGGCTTCCCGCCGCGGCAGGGCTCCGCCCGCCGCCCCGCGGCCCTCGGGCGCCGGCGGAGCGGGCGGGCAGCGCCGGCGACCAGGGCAGATCGGGCAGCCGCGCCGCGCCTGGGGCGGGGGCCGGGCTCGTCCCCCGGCGGCACCGGGACCCGCACCCTCCCCGGGGGTCTTCGGTCGCACAGTTACGGACGCCGACGACTTATTTATTTTCATGTCTTCTTTTTTTCCCCCTTCCTCCTCCTTCTAGATTTTGCGCAGCAGCCCAGATGTGCTCTGGCCGAGTGGGAAGTGAAACAACCTTCCAGGCCCTCTAGAAACACAATATTCGATCAAACAAAGACCCGAGTTTTATTGTGGCTTGTTTAGCACACAGTTTTACTGAAACTAAAACTTTCCTGTCAGGACCTACTGTTTGCCAAAGTAGCAATAATTAACCAACTAGCAAAGAGTAAGTAGCAAAGGGAAAACAGTAACCTTGTAAGCAGCACTTCTGCATGTGTTCYTCTCATGAAAGATAATGTATTATCACAATAAGCCACACAGAAATTGTGTGTGTTTTCTCAGAATAGAAGGTAGCTTGTCGTGGACCTGGTCAAAGCATAACACATTTTTAATATATTTGTTTCATTTACAAAATAAGGAGTTTACAAGAAATACATCTTCTTAGGAAGACTGCCAGCTACAGAAACAGTATCAATGCTGCCTTCAGAGCACTTACAAAACTTTGGGGGGAAAGTGGTAAGAGACCCTACTAGACCACGAAATGGCTCACAGTATAGCATATCCACAACAGCATCACAATAGCGTATCCAGTGACTAATTTTTACAACTAAACCAAAGATCATAACCAGCTTTAAACATTTCAATTCCAAGTGCCTTTGATTAGGCTTATAACTGCAGCTGTTTCCCTTTGCCTTGCATGTTACTGGACAGTCTCAGAAGAACAAAAGAAGCTTTAAAATACTAAAATCCTTAAATGTGTGTTTTGGGGTAGCAGTTCCTGTTCCATTTATCTATTCTGCTGTACTCAGTGCTTAAGTTTCTCCTTACCACAGGACATCTCCTAAGTCCTCATCTCCAATACTGTACATTAGTAGAATATAGGAGCAAAAAACCTGTGCCAGCTGACCTGCTTCAGCTGCCAGAAGAAAGCAGCCAACTCATTCAGTGCCTCATTCAGTGGAGAYTGTCTACAAGATAGGAGAACAAGCCCTCTGGAAAACAAAACAGCAAGAAAAGTGAAATTTGTTAACTTGGAGAATTGCTCCAACAACCTGAGTCAATGTATATTATATGTACATTGTTTATTTATAATTATGCTATAATATATGAACACAGGCTAAGAAATTTCTAGGGAGAATATTAAGATAACAGTTCGTGGGACATAGTAGGACCCCTTTCTTACTGTGAGAAAGCCAGCATCAAGTGTAACACTACAAATGTCCTCCCACTGAAAGTCAACWTTCTTCATCAGATAGAAAAGTGGTGAATGAACTTGGCAGCCAACCACTGTCATTTTCAAAGATGGATTACCAAGTTTATTATTATGTAGTTTACCTTTAAAGACTTTTGCTGTCCTGCTTTACTGACACTATACAAACATAGAACAAGAGATAATCTTTTCCCTAAGTTTTCCAGATCAGTGGTGGAAGAAAGATGCAATGGGAAAGCACAGAGCAAAGGTAATTTTAATCTACTCCACGCACATCATCTATCTTTGTCATACTGTCTTTGAATGGGAATACGTCTAGGTTCATGTGAGGTAAGTTTTTTTTTTTWWAAAAAAAAGTAGACTTACTGAAGCCTGCTGAAAGCTCTTGTATTGACTTCACTAGCAGTTCAGTCAAGCCGTAAAGAATATCTAGAATAAAACGGACAAGTCAAAGTGACTTGCTTACGTGCTGAGATTGTTCCTTTCTTGTGAGAGGTCTCATAGTTGAAGAAGAGTATAATGATTTGGGGGAGTTCTTTTAAAGACACTGCAATTTTTCACTGTATTTCTATTCTCTTTGATATGAGAAGCCAGTAAAACAAATATTAATCTTACAGGTTAATCTAGTTTTGAGAAGAAATTGGCATGAGAATGTCAATTCTCATGTCAGTTCTGTTGGCTTACAGGATTGTGATACTTCCTGCTTCCTTGAACAACAGAGTAATAAAACAACTCTGGATAATTTCCTAAAAAATGGCAGCAAGCATCTTTCAAATTAACATTTACAAAAGCCCCTTTACAACTATTTCTCAGGGTAGTGCTACTATGTTTATTAAAGCAGCAGCTGAAAACACCTTTCATCTGTAYTCCAAGTTGTGACTCCAGGCAACTGAAATGGTATTTTGCTGCCTTAAGGATAAGGAGTGAGAGCTAGGGTGTTTTTGCCATTGAATGCAGAAAGGTAGAGGGATTGAAGCTGAGAAACAGTCAGAGCCCTGAAGAAGTAAACTCACCACTTATGCTACTGGAGTGAAGTCAGCCTCCCACAGTGATAGCTACTGCCTTTTGCACAGCTCAACTGTGCAGCAGCAGCAGCAAGTCTGAGCTCCCRGGACAAGGTAGGTAGCAAGGCACTGAAGTACACAGTCCTCTACAGTATGCTGCCCTAGGTATCTGCACTTTATTCACACTCACATTAGGTCAATTGTGCCTCAATATTCCTGAAATTGCCGATACTTATTCCAGCAGTCTCAGTGACATTTAATCCAGCCAGTATTTGATCCATCCATGCATCATTATGCATGAGAAAAGAGCCAGAAACACTGACAGTTTCTTCCTTTAGAACTTTTAAGAAGAAATATGAATAAAAAAAACCCTGTTAATCATCAGCCTGTTGCTCTAAGTGGGTTCCAAACACTGTGAAGTAAGTTAATCATTAGAATCTCTCACCAGGTGTRAGACAGCGTGTGAATCTTTCAGGAGTGCTGATGAAAGAACGGCTAAAATCCTTTTCCTCCTCCCAGACCGTTTTTCGTTACTAGTTTCTGAAGCTCAGAGCTGCATACCCAAAATATTGTGATGGCTAGAGATGAGACCTTGGCCAGCTGTGATAAACGGACTCATTTATCCAGGATAATATAACAGATCTGCTCAAAAGYGTGCTTGGTTTGACTGGGGTAGAAATTTAATGGTTGTTATGATTGCTGTTTCCTAATTAACTTAAAGAGTAATTGCAACAACCTGCTCTTGATTTTGCTAAATAGTTAAGAGTCTATAGTGAAAGATTTAGTTTCTTACAAATTACATAAGAAGATTTTGTTCGACTAGCAATTTGAAAAAAATCTCAGGTTTAGAAACTCTTTGAAATCATTATACCTGGATTAACATGTTCATCCTAAAGTATAAAATCACTGTACTTTGACCTACTGCTGTTCAAAAAAAAAAAAAAAAGTTTTATCATTTAATCATTCAGTCTCTCTTTGTCTTTTAAATCATTGTATTTGGATGCAATTTTAGAAATTAAGTGAAAATTAGGTTTAGGCTAAGTTCTGAAGCTAAGCAACAGTAAATAATTCAGTGAAAGTATTTTTTGGAGTGTTAGAGTACTTTTTAGCAGAATTAGAATGTCATCCTAAATTCACATTAGCACTCTCACTTTTTGATCTTTTCTTTCACTTGGTATATTATATAAAACAAGAATTCAATGCCTCATTTAGAAAGTTTTAGAGCAGCTCTGTTGATCCAGTAATACATGAAAAAAATGTAAGAAACGGGAACTTATTTTTAATCCCCTACTTTCAAAAAATAGTCAGTGCGTACATGTTACTGAACAGAAGTTCCTGTCTTCAGGACACTGCTAAAATACATGTACTCAGAGGATGCAATGTCAGGGCTCAATAATTAATCATCTGATACAGAATTTAATGTTATTTGCCTTTGCATTTGATTATCAAAGTGTGCCTTGTGTATATTTTGTAGCATAGCAACTAAATCAATAGAGAAATAAAATAAAGTTAATTTATTGTTCTTTTTTTCTGAAAATAAAAGTGCTAACTATGTAGCAAATACTTGTAGCTGTTCAGAAAATGAAAGAAAGTGCAGCATGGTTTATATCTACTCCCAGAGAAAAGCAGAATGAGTTGGGAGCTAAGGCTAATCCAGCATTGTCTAATTCAAGCTCTTTGTGATCCCTGGTATGTTTTTCTTACCAGGCCTGTTTCTAATGTTTTGTTTTTCTAATTCCATCTAAAACTGAAACTTACCCCCCCCCCAAAAAAAGAAGTTAAGACCATGTGGACAAGGTCCCTTTCATTTCCCACCATGGGGATTCAATATGCAGCTGTGGAACAGAGCTATCAACCTTTGAGTTCCAGTCTACAAAAATAGTTTAGGCAGAGTGAGACACCACAGGGGAAACTGGAGGTGCCTTCTGATGTTTTTGACCTCCAAAAGAGGCCAGTACTAGAGCAGTCCCATCATAAAACAGCCTATTAAACATATTATCTCTTACTTGTTTATTATGCATAATTATCTGAAGTGCAGACTGGCTATGTTTGTCTTACACATATAAATATTTTCTGTTCTTTTACCAAGGTTGATCCCTAACAGGAAATAACAGAGGGGTTCTTAAAGAGTGCCAGGAACTACACAAATGATCAATAACACTCATCCTTTACTAGAATACATATGTGAATGCATGAAACATGCCAAAAAATTTGTTGACAAACTTATTTTCAGTTTCCACAAGATACACAGGATGAATCAGTAGATTTGCTAGACTTCATCTCTGATTGTATTAAGAGGGAATAGAATAGAACTTGAGTGTCTGCTCGAACAGAGCAAACAGAGATTTGTTGTGAATAAACGAAAGGAGGACTGGGCAGAGTTATATGAGCTCTTTCGTTTATAAAGGTTGTGTCTGCATAATTCCATTGCAGGGCAAATGCAGTGCACATAACAGAGAGAACAGGATCTATTGGTTTCTAGTCATGACATCATCACATACCACTATAATTACCAATTTAAAAACCTTTTTTGTTAGTCTCATTTTCATGCTCAAAGCCCATAAAAACAAATCATACACTTCAACCTTTTATTAGTGTCTTTAGACATATATCTAATTTTGCATTGCTAGCAGAAGATAAAACCCTTACATCATATAGACAAAAAGAAATTGTCATAAGGAATTGAAATCTACAGTTATTGTTGATTTCCTCTTTATTGTGCTATCTACAAATAAATTATTTTCCTGAATTAAAGGGAAACAAATGAGTACTTCTTCTACTCTAACTTTGCCTAACACTGGTAACTGATAATCCTGAGGGGCTCAATTGTCCAGTGTGTCCAGTTACATTTTCTTTTCTAATGACTTGTTCCCTTCAAACCAAGCTGAGCACTCTAAGTTACGAATGTCATTAACAATGCATACTTCCAAACCTACTGCTATAAAACTGCTTAATAATTGCAATGTGTTAACAAAAGGCTGTTATATTTCTAAGATGTACAAAGGACCTCTGTAAAGATATTTTTATTCAGTCAAGTAGTAAAATAATACTGGAAGATTTTGTGATCAAGTTGGAGGAATTCTACTAGAAATGTGAGAATAGTATCGCCATATAATTATTTTATCATTAAATCCCAGAACATATTGAAATATGAAAATACATGTACTATGAGATTTTTAAAAAAATGAATAGTTCATGTACAAAGTTTTCTTCAGACCTTCTTAATTTTCACATTTTCAGAGAGGTATATTTTTCAGTTTGCCAGATTTGTGGTTTTAAGAGATTTCTTCTTTCTCTCCAATTTTAAGCTGAAGCACAATGTACTCGAAGTTCAGTGTTATGGGTTGTAAGACACTTTCATACTATTCCATTCACCCATAAGTGCAGATAAATTTACAGGAATAAAGAAGAAGGCATAACTGTGATCCTGCAGTTTAATCATCTATGTGACAWGCATCATTAGCTCTGCCTGAGTTTATGTGTGTTTGGTTATATCTCTAGAAAGATCTTGATGCAAACTTTGTGAGTAATGGGGAAATCATTATGACCCTTAATATGCAAAATATTAATATTGCCAAYAATCCTGGCCCTAAAAAGAAAAGGAAGGAAGRAAGAAAGAAAGAAAGAAAGCATTTTTTGTATAGTTTCAACCTGTTTACCTTGAATTTTCAGAMACTCAGTGTTTTTATACCAAATAGAAGAATCCATTATGAAAGCTGTGCTTTAGTTAGATTGTAGTCAAGCAGATCCCTTCACTCTGTCCTTGACAAACTAAATTGATTGAGTTTCTCATTTTTCACTATATAGCTTGTTTTCCTGTCCTTAAATGTTTGTAATTGGTCTTTTCTGGAGTCTGTCTAATCTCAATGTCTTTCATGGATGTTGAGAACTGGACACAATATGYCGTAAGCAATCAGGCTAATGCCAAATGCAGAGGTTATGTAATGTTCCTATTTATATGTCTGAAACTAGTGTATTAGCCRTTTTGCTTGTTCTGCTGCACTGAGCAGTTATATTCTCTTGATTATTGATCACAGTCCATCCTATATYGCACTGAACAAATACAACCTATGTTCTTTTTTCCTGAGCATATACCTTATACTTGTTTATATTGAAATATGCATTATTTCTCTRAGGCAAGTCAGCTAAACTGTCAAGATCAGAGAATTATACTCTGCATTATTTACTACTCTCGTTACCTTYGTGTCTTTTGCAGATTTTAGTGATGATTTTGTATTCTCTTCTAAATGGTTGATAAAAATAGTGCAGAGCCAAGCACTGGCATCTGTCTGCTCAACTCTACTAGGAAAACACCATAATGTACTTTCCCATTTATGGTATGACTTGAGATCTGTTTGCTTTCTAATGTGAGTTGGTGGTCAACAGCAGAGTGTGAATGGTATCCCATCTTGTGTTTTATCTGATAAAACAGATTTGGTAATTATTCAATGTATTTTTTTAATGAATTTTCAATATTTTTAAAAGAATTATTGCTTTTCTTTTTTAGTGTGTTATAACTTCACTCTGGCAGAAAATTCTGAATTCAAAGCAAGCAATCAAAAGACACTGGGGAATTGAGACTTCTCTTATTTTTCTCTCTCCCTTGCTCATCATATCTTTTGATGCTTGCAAAGAACAGCAGTAGCATCTCCACTCCAAAACATCTGAGTGCATCAATCTTCACATTACTAAATGTCAGCTCAGAAATGCCTTCAGAATCAGTTAAAAAATATGTGGAACAACCTGTCAAGATGTCATGRGTGAGGCAGAGTAAACGACAGCCCAGAGTGGATCTGGAGTTTATTGAAAAATCAGTGGGATGAAGAATTTACACTACTATTTCACATGCTTACTCCCATCAATGCTATGTTCACTAGATCTCACCTTCCCTCTATGGCAAGGATGTCATTGCTGGTCCAGGGAGGTCAGGCAGAAAATCATTTTGATTCCTGCTGTGCTGCTGCTCAGAGTTACCTACCTTGGGCGTTACCACCCAAAGTCCCAGAGCATCCCCCAGCAATTATCTTCATGAAGCTCCCTGATCTCTAGGATCTTCACCCTCTTCCARGATGGAAGGACCCAGCAGCCAGGATCCTCACCTGCTTCCTTCTGGGCTCCCAGCTTCCCAGCTTTCTCAATTTCAATAGTCTACATGACAAGTATAACATGTGATCAGCCTCCTAAATGGTGGTTCTCTCTCTTTTTATTAATTCGAGAATTCAGGACAATCCACTTCTGTTTAATCCAAGTGTTATCAATATTTACAATCAGCCCATACTGGTTGCAGCTAGCAAGTAGCAAATTTCTGCTTGAGAGTGTAAAAGCTCAATTTTGGCTATTTACCCCTACACACACATATACCTAGTTATCATGCTGCCTGTTAGCATTCACAATTTAAGCTGTTTTTCATCCATGACACAAGCAAGGTTGTTTTTTTGTGATTCAGAAGTATTGATATGACTCATAGGCCCTTTTGATATGTAAGTACACTGCTCTAAATAGCATGCTGTGACAGAAAGAGCAGGAAAAGCAGCTTGTTTTCTTTCAGAATCTTGGTTCCTGGTAAGTCATACTCATYGACATACGTCAGSTGTTAAAATGCTGTGTTTTTGTAGTTCTTCAGTTTGATACAAAGAATTTTCAGGGGGGAAAAGGTCTAAACCTTTGCAAAAGGCAGTCAGAGCTCCTGTTTCTCAGTCCTCCATACAGTCTGAATCACAGAAACATGGCACAGGCACCTACCTGGATTCGCTGCGAGCGCTTTGTCATTCTGGGGAAGAACAGCTTTATCTTATTGCCTTGTCTGTATGAGAGAAATGGATCTCTGAAACAGCAGACAAGTACCAACAAAAAATATAGTTTCTACACAGGCTGTGTCATTTGAGAAGCAGCACTCTACTGCCACACCGCTTTTGATGTGTCCCTGTCCTACAGCTCCCAAGGGAGAGCCTATGTGCAGCAGAATGACTTCCTAGATTGAAGGAGAAGGAAGGAAATTCCCATAAATTCCTGGAATATGTTCCATAACTCCCAYGATATCAGTACCAATTTCTAGTTCTAGTCTCAAAATGAATGCTAGAGAAGATGCTTACTTCCACTTTTTGCTTTTTAACTGGTTTGTTTTCAAGCGATTTAGGTAAAAAACTGCCTGCTTAAAAGCTAGAGAGGAAGACAAATATCTTACAGCTGTTGTGAGGTTCCAAGGCAATAGCTGCTAAATGAAAATTCACATAAATACCAGGAGCTTTAGCAGAGGTTCAGGTAGATGAATTCTAGGATAAATTTGGGGCAATTTTGAAACTGTGTTATAACTAGACTCCAATATTGCAGCAATGGTTCATGAATTTGAGGGCCACCTTCATCATACAGAAGGGGGAAATAATAAATGGGAAACAGCTATCCCAGGTAGCTACTGATCAGCTAGTTGGTGGTCTGGGATCAAGCAATCTGCAGTAAATTCTAATTTTCTAGGCATCATGTGGTATGGGGCAGGAGTGTTTGCACAGCTCAACCAATGTGCCAGAGGTCACTGAAGAAGTTAGAAGTGCTCTGGCTATTCCAGAGCCACATAGTAGCRGGCTATAAACAGTTCATTAAAGGGAGGAATTACCATGTTTCAGTAATGCCAGCTTGGGTATGTCAGCTCAGAGGAATCAATAACAGAAATGTAGAATAGCCACGCTATCTTTCTGATTGGAGAGTTTTATAAACTCTCACCTATTCCTACATTTGAGGTGAGTGGTGATTCTCTCCTCTCTCTCTGGCTCAGTTGTTGTAAAAAGTAAGTCCTATGTACATTTGGGAATCCTGAAGGATAGTGGAAATGACTGAACTAAAATGATGGGTAGTGACTTYGAATTGATTATTATAGTACCTTCTGTTTTACCTTAGCTATGTAACTGCAAAAGTGTGTTTTACAAAATAACAGCTTACAGTGAAGGCTGGCCTGTCCAAGAAGCCTAAATCACAACAGACATTGCGTCTCAACAGTCAGATTTGACCTGAAAGAGCCAGGCTACATTGCCACAGGCAAACTGCAAAAGGAAAGGAAATGCTCAATTTCAATGAGCATTTAATGCTCATTAATGTTCATTTTAATGTTTTTAATCATAAAAAGAAACTGAAAAAGGTATGCCTGTGTCTACGCTTTTGGCATAACAGTGGCTAGTGTAGAAATATTGGATTGTATGTGTGTTAAATATAACTGTTATTACTCATAGAAATCCATTTATTTCTCCAGGGAGCAGACTCCTGATGATTGGTTATACTGTGAAACAGTTTTGTGTAGTATGGGACCTAAGCAGAAGAGCCAATTTGTATTTCATTTGCTGAATAGGTCAGTTGAATTAGCTTTAAGATTTGGCAGATGCCATTTTAACAATTAGTAAAGGTTAAAGATTAAGCAACTCACCAGTTGAGAATTGTATTGACAGTAACAACAATCTCAGTTCACATCCTTTAACAAACAAGAATAAGAATACCCACAAGTATAACTTCTCAGCTCCACATACTTTCATTTACTTCCCACATGCAGCCACCCACACTGTTCATAACTTACTCCTTTAAATCATGCTCAGATGCACCAGTCTTGGGTTTTTTTTAAGAGTGATAACACATTCTGTACTTTTACAGTGGAAGTCTATCTGCTAGTAAAATATCTGATTTCACAGAGGGTGTAGCTAAGCTTGTACATTCAAGTCTAATTAGTGCTTTCGGGGCTAAAGTTTTTGTTTTTGTTGTTTGATTAAAACTCCTGAAATTAGATGTTACACTTAGCAACAGTTCTTTTTGTTGGCCTGGTCCAATTTCCACTGGGTACTTTCATTTCTCCTAAAGAAGAAAAAAGTGTTTTAATAGTGCTCTGCCTAGTAGATTGCCAATAGAGGTATAAGTAGTTAAGCTACAGAAAGATGGTTTTGGTGTGAATGATGGGAAACAACTTATATTCCATCCCTGTGACTTCTGCCTCTACAGCATTTTATTAAAGGATTTGTGAGATTTCTGCTTACGAATTTAAAAGTTTAGCTTTACATCAACAAGAAAGTTCAAGGACTGTGGGTGACAAAACTGAGGTCACTCTACCCTTTATAAATTATCAGCCTTCCAGATTAGTTATTCTTTCAGCTAAGGATAATCACTATGTTCCCTTGGACTCAAAAGCGACAGTAATTTCTGCCATGTGAAGATCCGGCTTCAGATCATATGTCTGCTCCCTAAGCCATTCTTTAAGACCTTAATTACAACAGCCGGGGGTTGGAAGAACATATATTAAACTTCTGTTTTTCTGTATAGCTTTTAGAGAAGGGAAGAAAGAAAGGGAAAAGCTGTGTGTCCTTCGCATACAAAAGATATGCCTTATATCCTATTAAAGTTCCATGAATGAAGATTGTGACACAATTCTTTCATCTGCTCTGCATATATATCAAATATATCTACAACCACAGTAGTAAGAGTTGTTTGATTAAGGCTATGTTTGTAGGATTTGTGTAAAGTGCAATGAATTGTAGAATGAAAAAGGACCAAATAAACAATTTAGATGTTTTATTCTGGAAAATTTGATCTACTGTCCTTAAACAAATGAAAGGAAGTCATCCATATTAATACAATTCTCTTCTTTCCCTCCTGGAATGCTGGATAATACTGCTTGTTATTCCTCCCCATCTGACTTCTATAGATGCAGACATAGATACATGAGCAGATCTAGTGCTTGAAAGTGCTTTATCTAGTGCTTTAGGGACTGCTTTCTGCAATTAGGAATCTCCTGCAGTTGTTGATTATATAATAAGTTTTTCCATAACATTCTCATATTTCAATGCGACTTAATTTTAGTTGTGCGTTATTTATCTAGCTATYTGAGAAGTGTGATTAAACTTTAATTTCTGTTCTTAATAATGGAGAAAGTTAATCCTTCTCTTACGATTTATGATAGCTCTATAAAAAAGGGATTATCTTCATGGTTATACTGAATTTCCCATCAAAAGACTGTCAGAATTGCATTTCACTCTCACTGTTGCATATGTACTAGACTGACATTCACATACTGCCTTGCCTTGCAGATTGGTACTTAATGGAGCTGAGCTGACTACCACTAGTTGAACACTAGGCCTTGTATTTGTAATCAGTCATCTTGAAGATTCCCTGAATGATAAAGGACACATATATAATCAAACATCTAAAATATTATTACATTTCTTTCCCTTTGGAGCCTTACTTTGCCTTCTTTAACAAACTAATGTGTTTTATTGGATCATGAGTTCTCAGCTCTTATTCAATATGAAGTAGTAATGGAAAAGCACTTTGCTTTTTACTGCCTGAAACTATATGGAAATGAGAATGGTTAGTGCTGCTAGGATAGCACATATTGACTATTCCGTAGAATGATCTCTCATTGTATCCAGGGAAACTCAGGTAGAAAGCAGCAAAAGACACATTGTGCATAATATGCACCCTAAGCATTCATACATTATGCATATATTTCAGCAGCCYGCACAGCACAGCCTGCATACAAAAGAATAAAAAGCAGTAAAAGTAATATAACTTTTTTTTGAATAAAAAGCAAGTTAAAGGATCTTCCATTTAGTTTTAAGAGTTACAAAAAAAATTATATTGGCTCCTACTTTCCAGCCATCCAACAAAAAAGTTAGTGTTTCACAGCATATGTAAATATTATGTATCTCAATAGATGTTTACTTCAGTAGAATCCCTTATTTATTTATGCACAAGGTAAATTCTTTGAATTAAGGGTTTTATTTAGGTTCTTTTTACTCCAGCAACAAGTACAATATCAGCTATAAGGCAATAAATTTGTTCGAGGCTAACAACAAATCAGCTCAGTGGAGTGTTTGTACTCAGACACTGGCACCTCAATGGAGCCATGCCTTGTTAATACCGACAGCTTGCTCTTCTCTTCTTTCCATTCTTAATAACACTGCTTATTTCAATCAAAGAACATGGCAGCTCCAGAACTTTTTTTTTCTTTTTTTTTTTTTTTTTTTTTTTTTTTGCAACTGCACTGAGGCTTGCAGGCAGAAGGACTCCAGGAATCCAGCTGAGAAGAAGGCAGAAAAGGGTTACCACTGGAATTTCACCAAATGGAGGGCTTCATTTCTTGCACCAGAGCCCATACCACCAACCTATTCTACAGAAACATTTTTGCGATATTCATTTACTGAAGAAGGTAAAGATAAACTGCTGTGTGCACAGGGCTGACCTTGACATGTATTGATAATTGTTTAGGCCAGAAGGCCTAAGTGTGAAATGTGAAAGCTATCACACTTTTCAGTTAATGTTCCCACAAAGACACTTTTCAATTGTTGCTATACATTAGAAATAACACAGTTCCTGACATTTCTAATAAACAGAGGGTATGATATACTCATAAAGTAAATATATGACTGTTGCCAGAGTACGCAGCCAATGAAGAACCTCAGTCAGATATCTAAAGAAGGGTACTTCCCAGTGCCTATTACAACATAGGGTACTTTGTACTTTTTTAGACAGGAAACAATATGTTTCTTCCTAATATTTCTACAGATAATATCATCTCAGATTGAATTCTTCAATTACTTAAAGAATTATTGTCTCTAGGTAGCATACATGAAGGAACGACCTCCTCGGTCTCGGTCATTGACACCAGCCAGCTGATACCACCTCGTAAAGTCCCATAAATCCATGCAGTATCAATTTCCATCTTAAAGCTAGCTGGGCTTTCTGTCCTGACTCCTGTGAAGTGGCAGCTATTCCAGGGCCTCATTTCTCTAATGGTAAGGACTTTTCTTCTAATTTCTAGCCTAAATATTCATACAGCTCATGGATTGGATGAGCAAGGTATCTTAATTTATGAGTGATACAGACATAATTCTTTCCACGCACTAGCAGGTTTGAAATCCAACTGATTTGTGTTAGTAATTGTTTATAAATGAATTATTTTATTTATCTTTTTAATTATTTATAAATGAATTTTTTTTTTCATGCAGCACTAAAACTGTAATTAGGTGTTTCTGTTTGCTTTTTATAGGTTTCCATATTATAAACATTTCTATCAAAGCTCACCTTTTTTGCTTTAATTATTATAAAGTAACAGAGATCTGAAAGCTTGAAAAACATGATGCCAAGATACAGAGTCTCTGTAATTCAATATGAACTTCTTAATAGCTTTTATTACTCCCTGAGGGAAGCATACTTTGGAGTGGGAAGAGGTCTTTTGGCCTCAGTCCCCATGATAATGGCTGCTGTATACTGTCAACACTTGAGAGGTTAAAGTAAAGGGCAGGTCAAGGGAGCTTTCATTGCTACTGGTCCTATGGTCAACAAACACTAGGAGATTTGTGAATTGTGAAACAGCAGTGGCAGCTCAACACTGCCTATATGCATGATGTATTCATTCATCTTAGTTTTCGTTCATAGGCCATACACACTTTCTTAAAACTTTATTAAGTAAATGAGTTATATGTGCTGCAAGTAAGGAAGACTGTTTTGTTATTTTTTCTAAGCTTGTTACACTACGTCACTAGGAGGCTTCATTAAAGCAGATAAAGCACGTAAGCTTGAACAGATCGTGCTTTCAGATCGTGCTTTCAGAGACTGTGCTAGGTCTGTTTTATGCTCCTGCCCTCAGAGGCACAGTACTGTGGCTGAAGATGTGTGACAGACTTTCCATCTGTTTTATCCTTCTGGTTTGCGCTGAGGCTGAAATCACATACCCAGGTCCTCCCTTTGATTTTTTTCAACAGCCAGAAGGACAAATAGTTATAACTGACAATGTAATAAACAAATACAGAAACAGAGTAGACATAAAGGCATTTTCTTTGGTCAGCACTATGTATTGCTATGACAATGACGACTGAATAAAAACCAAGCTTAACCAGTCAGATTCAAATAAATAGTTCTCACAAATAGGTACCTAAATGATCCTTTAAGGAAAAGTTCTTCAATGAGTGCCCAACACTCCCAAAAGATTTCCATTCTGTGGTCATGTACAAATCTACCTTTTTGGATATGGGTAGCTTTAATGCAGCTTGTGATCTGAACAGTTACTCAGGGCTCTGGCTGTGCAGTTTATAACTTTCAGATTTACAGGAGAAGTGCCACGCTATTGGTACRTAGCAGCTATTATCAATCTGTGGTAAACTCCTTTACAGTTTACCCTTCTTGCTTATACATTGTAATAATCAGATGGTCAAATGAGAAGAAGTGAGAAAGGGGCTGAAAATGGAGATAATGGACATAACTGGGTTGATATCACCTTTATAAAAAGTAAYGATTCTGTCCATGTCAACCAGCAGAGACAGCTTCCTCCCATGGTTCTTCTGCCAGGGACGCCTCCCCCCCACTCCAGTTACCAAGAGCTTCAAAGCAGTCTGAGGCTTATAGCACAAGACTGTCTGCAGGCAAGCCAAGGTCCAAATCTGCCACCAGTAGGGTTGCAACAATAGCCCAGTTTTGTAAATGCTCAGCAAGCAGTCCAGCTCCTCCTGAAATAAGCTCCACTCACTGCGCTGCACTGGCCTTAGTATTATTATTCCTGGCCCCACTCTGAATGAAGAACAATCCTCTATAGCACTGCTCTCTGCTTTGGCTGGCCTGTGCCTGCACTCATTTTAACCTAAGAGTCATTCAGGTTTTTGCAGGTCCCACCTGAATGTGGATGCACAAGTTTTCCCCTCAAGCTTTTTTCTTTTTTTTTTCTTTTCTTTTTTTCCCTCTCCTCTCCTCTCCTCTCCTCTCCTCTCCTCTCCTCTCCT
>NW_028185150.1:8702316-8737173 GCF_003343005.1 Rhea americana
TCCCTTCTCCCTTCTCCCTTCTCCCTTCTCCCTTCTCCCTTTTTTTTTTCCTACTACTGTATTGCCAATTGGAAAGAGCTGAAACAAAAGGTCCTGAAAGCAGCGTGTGACAGAGGACATACAGAAGAACAATAAAAAAGGCAACTCTTGCTTGCAGGGTTGAGTATTTTTGCTCCTGTGCAAACGACAGAAGTCCCATGTCTGGGGGTTTTGTAACACTGTCATTAAAACAGCAGTTGTGGGAGGAAGGACTTCTCAGAACAGAGAAGCTGTATACAATATTTTAGGATCATAGGATCTTAGGAAATTCAAGCTGGAATTGATCTAGGAGGTCTTTGGCCCAACCTCCTACTCAAAGGAAAGCCAGCAATGAGATCAGTCTTTATCAGAGCTTTACTCAGTCAGGGCTTGAAAACTTCCAAGGATAGAGATGGCACAGCCTCTGTGGTCCAGCTCCACTGCTGGGCTGTCCTCAGGAGAAAATGTTTCTCCTCATCTCTGATCTGAGCCCCTGGTGCTCCCCCATACCAGTTGTTCTGATACTGCTGCTGTGCAGGCTGTGCCAAGCCCAGCTCTGCAGAGTTGCCCCAGCCCAGCCCATGGCACTGCCAGGCTCTGCTGGTCTGGGCAGGGTTGGGCCTTCATCTCAGCTGATTTTTTTCAAGTCTCTGCAACCTCTTCCTCTTGTCTGACCAGGGCACTCTAATGGCAGCTACCCTCTCACATAGCCCATCGTCACCCCGCAGTTCAGGGTCAYCTGCACGCTCCATGAAGTGCCCTCTGTCCCCTCTTCCAGGTTACCAATCGATGTATTGAACAGGACAGGTCCCAGCAAAGACCCCTGCAGTGGCTTATAGCCTCATGTGACTTATAACCATAACCCTCTGAGCTCAACCCTCCAGCCAATTCTTTACTCATCTGGTTGTCTTCCTTCTCAGGCACAATGTCCTAGTTTGGGCRTAAGAATATTGAGGGAGACAGAACCAAAAATCTTGCTGAAACTGAGGTAAATGATATCCACTGCTCTCCCCTCAACCACAGATCTGGTCATTTTATCATAGAAAGCAGTCAGGTTGGTCAGGCATGGCTTGGTAAATCCATGCTGACTATTCTCAATCACTACCTTCTCCCTTACGGGCCCAAACTTGTAGTGCAGGAGGATTCACTCCGTTATTTTCTCAGGAACCAAAATGATGATGACTAGCCTGCAATTTTCCAGACTGACGTGTTTCCTCTTTCTAAAGGCAGGTGCAAMACTTACCTTTCTCCAGTTGTTGGAAATCTCACCCAATCTCCATAACCTGTCAAAGCCTTGTGAGGATATCCACCAGCTCCCTCAGCATCTTTGGTGCAGACTGTAGTGTCACAAGGACTTGTGTGGGTCCTTGTGAATGATYCCTGATTTGATCCTCACCCTGGCTGGTGGCTTCTCTCCTCCTTGAGCCCTGTCACTAGACACAGAGGTGTGGCAGACGTTGCTGGTGACAGCAGAGAAGGCAGCAAGGGCTTCAGCCTCCTCTGTATTTGCCTTGCATTTCACCTGCCTGATCCAGCAGTGGGTGGACAACCTCCTTGTTCAGTTTTTTACTGCTAATGCAGCTAGGAAAGCTCTTCGTGCTGCCCATGACATGTTCTGCAAGTCTCAATGCCAGAAGAGCTTTGGCTTTCCTGATGCCACCCCTATATACCCAGGCAGTCTTTCTGGTTTCCTCTTTTGTAGCTCTTCCCTGCTTTCTCTGCCTGTCTGGTGTCTTTTCAAATTTCAGTTGTGCCATGACTTCCTTGATTAGCCACGCTGGTCTCCTGATACATGTCTTTATTTTCCTGAGGATGAACCATTCCTAAACTTGGAGGATGCTCTCCTTAAAAATCTACAAGCTTTCCTGGACTCCTTTGCCCTTCAGAGCCACCTCCCATGGGGCTCTACCTACCAGCTCCCTGATAAGCCAGAGTCTTCTTGCTTAAAATCCAAGGTCTATGTTCTGATACATGCCTTCATGCATATGTCATTAATATTAGACATATGCAGGTGTTTGRGTCCTTTTCAAAGGCTGTCCCCAAAACTCCAAAAGAATCCTGTCTTCAGCAGACTTCGCTGTGAAGTTTTCTATTCCTGGAAGAAAAGAACACACTCTCTGTTTCTAGGGAATTATTTTCTGTTTGTTTGCTTTTTCCTGTAGCATCACTCCAATCTTCAGCAAAAGGTATGTGAAAGAGGAGCAGCTATATAGAAGATTAAGTACAACCACTACCTAAAATCAAATTGGGAAATACATGTGTATGCAGTTTTCCTCCACATGAATTTTCTGCAAAACAAACAACTAAATTTCCTGTTATTATTTCAGCTAAATTTGTCTAGAAAATAAATCTGTGCTTCACACTTTCTGGAGGGTTTTACAGGCTCTGGCAGTTGCTTAGATAATACTGATTTACCAGAATGGAAGAAAAGACACATTGAACATGGATAATTTGTCAACTTGACATTTCTGACATTATCCTTCTTCATTTTATTTTTAGCACAAAAGAGGGCAGCATTTTCTATTTTAATTCTGAGCGTATAAATCTAAAACATAATGATTGAGCCACTTGCTATTTTTCTTTGTTCATTTGTGTGTATGTGACAGGAATTGCKCAGTCACATGGAGATCACTAGACCTATAGTAGTAGAAAAAAGACACTCGTATGAAAAGGAATGTTTTCCTGAAACATCTCTAGCTAGACGACTTAAGATAAAACAGGCACACTACCATTGCTCATGAGCTTGAGTTAAACTTAATTTGGAATCACACTGAAAATTTTACATAGAGCAAGACTGAGAATTCAAAGAATATACATTTTAGATTTGAGATTTTTTAAAGGAATGGTGTTATATGGCTGTTCATAATGCAAACTCTATAGTTGAAATCATGAAATCATACATGCCAAAGATCCATCCTGTCATCTCAGATTCTATTTATTTTCTTTGATCCCAGCCTGAAGTGTCCAGCTATCCATATGCTACCTCTGCTTCTCAGAAACCAAGTAAAATATCATTTTATCCCCATTTCAGAGATGCCTTCTCATACACATGATGCTGTGATTCTGTGGCAATTGAGGGAAACAGAGAAACTCCCTGGTGATGAAAAGGTGATGATTTATCTGGCAGACCAAAGCAAAAGGGATGAAGCTTTAAAAGCTCTGGTTTGCAAGTCTCCCCTTGTCTACCCTTGGCTTCTGATACTGTAGGTTACTGTCTGCACTGCATTTGCAAGCCCTTAGGACTGAGGTTGTTAGGTTTGCCCTGTATGACCTTTTTTTTGAAAGTCTGCAGCTTTGTTTCACCTGGTTTAGCTATGGCAACAGCTTCTCTAATTCAGCAGGTTTCTGTGGTTCATTTGTTTTATTTCTGTTTATGTTTGTGTGGTAAAAGCATGTTTTTATATAGATAGCAGTAACAAGCAGCTATTCTAGGTAGAATGAGAAGAGAACCTGAGAAGCAAAGACACATAACGAAGCATGGGGGAGTACAGGCATGGGATGATAAGAGACGGAGCACAAGCTTAGCATTGGAGACCTCATAGCTATAAACAATTCACCTGTAATCAGTTAAAGAAATGCGGGTCTGAAGCTGAACAAAACTGATTTTAAGGACAACAAAGAGAACAAAGAAATAATATCTTACATATATAAAGGGCATTGTATATTGTAAATTAGGATGTAACGTGGAGTTGCAGAACAATAAAGAAAGAGAAAGGTGCAAATGTGTCTTAGTAAGCATACAAAAATGACCACAAGCTGAACCTAGAGTGAGGAAGAAGAAACCACCACCATGAACAGCATGTTCGTCCTCCTAATAAAAGGACTCCAGAGGCTACCAGGTTACAGCTTTCTCCTCTCCAGCAGTCCAAAGCGACTGACTTTAAGATGCAGAGGAGTAATGGAAAGGTGTGCTTAACACCAGGGACAGGACCTAAGATATATGGGTGTTACCATTTTAATTGTTTTATTACTATTATTGAGATTTTTTTTGTACAGAAGTTCTATAACTGTGTTATTATTCTTTCTTTTCCTGTCATAATTCAATCTAAACTAATAATGATTAGACTGTTAAGGCGTCTATTATTCCAACAATAGATTCTCGGCTTTACTGATATATAAGGTGTGCTTCCTTGTTGCCCGCTAAGAGGATTTGGTCCATAATACCCTCAACCCCCACAGCTGCCAGGTCACAGCAGTTGTCACAGTGCAGCTGGCCATAGGTCTCTGCTAAAGGTGATGCAGTGACTGGGTGATGTGGAGCACAGCAAGGTCTCCCACACAGCCCAAACGATGGTCCTTCAGAGGCCTCAAGCCAAAGAAGGATGTAGACAATGATGTGAGGTGTCTTTTAGCCTTTCTCTTCTCCTCTCTTCTCTTCTCTTCTCTTCTCTTCTCTTCTCTTCTCTTCTCTTCTCTTCTCTTCTCTTCTCTTCTCTTCTCTTCTCTTCTCTTCTCTTCTCTTCTTCTCTTTTCTATTCTCTTTTCTATTCTTCTATTTTCTTTTTTTTTTCTTTTTCCTGGAAGTACCAGCAGTGAAAATTAACTCAGATTAGGAGATCTTTAGTTTTCTAGTTTTGCTGTACAAGGCTGAGTTGTAGGGGTATTCTTATTATTCAGAACAAGCTACAGTTCATTGAGGTCAACAGTATAAGATTTGATAACTTCCTCAGGATGCTTAGRCTGGTTACCAGTACTTTTGATATCAGCATTTTAGTGAACCATTTGCAAGGTTAAATTGCAATAATGATGTAACCATGGWAATAAAGCTAATATTTATGTTCTGTTGATTCTATAAAAGATGTGAAAATTAGTGTGCATAAAATTGAAAATAAATATGTATAGCAGATGATAAACTGTAAAGGACATTGTTTGTGGGAAGAAAGTTTATTCCTCAGATCTTCTCCTGAGGAGATAAGTTTATCTCAGGTCTTTGATGCGTTACAACCTAAAGAAGGCTGTATGGACATAAGCAACAGGCTGAAACAGTAGTTCATCAACTGTTGAGTAATTTTAGTGGTGTTATAATTGTTATTGTTAGGTGCCTGGGGACTGCCATGATGGCAATGTTCTGGGAGACTGAGACTGAGCCAAACYTCAACACTTCCAACATGTATTTATTTATGTTCTGCTAATAAACRTTCTGTTAACAAGTGAAAATGAAGTATTAATCAAACATATTCATCAGACTCTAAGCATACAATTCCACATGTCTGATGCTCTTTTTCTGGCTCTGGTGCCCACAGTTTTTGATAGTTTTAGGTCTCTGAGGTCAGGATAGCCAGGCTCAAGACTATTTTGATGACAGRAAACAGGAACAAAGTTGGCCACTTTGATCCAAAGGATTATTTCCTCTTTTCACAGATCAAAACAAGTCCATTTTGGCTTCTCCAAATACATCGGTTATTGGTTTGTCCAGAAGGGTATTGCCTATTAGATGACAATTATCTGATTCCTTCTAATAGTTGCAGACTGGGTGTGATTATCTTAGTTGTACTATTTCTATGTAGTTACACCAAACAAACAGATATTATAAAATCTATCACTTCTTATCCTGTATCAGTCAGTCTTGACATACATCTAGCTGCAAGACAATCAGAACAAAATCACAAGCAGATCTTGATGCTGCAATGGGAGAATAATGTTTGGATTGAGGGGCGCTAGTGTAGTGGTCATCACATCTGCTTTACATGGTGAAGKTCCYGGGTTCAAGCCCCAGTGGAACCAGCACCAGGAAACCTTTGGGAGGTTGGATTAAATGATCTCCAGAGGTCCCTTCCAACGTTACTRATTCTGATATTCTGTGACCTAACCTGGGCTGGGTGATACTCCCCAACACCAAGAGAGGTGTTTTCCCTTGGCTTTCTTGCATTTGCCAAACAGYCAAAGGCTTTGTGGTAGTTCTGCATTCTGTGATATTTCATTAATAAAGCACATTAAGCTATGCATAGGTTTCTGCTAAAGTAAAGCTGTGAGTTAAAAGTAGTCTTGGAAAAATTRAGGCTCTGTCTAGTTTGAATCTTATTTGATGGTCAGGATATGCCACAGAAAACAAAAGAAAATAACCCTTTTTCTCTYCCAGATTACTTCCCTCTGCAAATCTCTCACATGCTAAATTTAGAAGAGTTTGGTTAAACATCAAGTGGAATAAAAATGTAAATAATGTGCTCAGAATCCAGCACATATTTGCTTTCTTCATATCTTTTTTTTCCTCTGACTCATCCTTTTAAGTCTCTTTTCATTAACCAGCCATGTATGTTTAGCTGAGAATAAAATAACCTCGTTAATTCAGAGACTAGTATAATCTTTTTTTTCAAGATATGAGTTTTTTTTTTTTTTTTTTTTTTTTTTTTGTAGCTTTGGGAGTGTGGTAAAAACTAAAGTTTCAAGCTCTTAGAAAAAGGTATCATTCCACTTCTCAAAAAATAAATTCAGCTTTGTTTAAATGGAACAAAAAGCCTTGAGTCAAATACGTATTTGTTTTTTTCTACATAAAAGGACTGGAACACCTACAGGCTATAGGATTTAAAATATTAAGCACTTTAACACCTTTTAAAATTATGGGAATTGGCTTGGATGTCTCTTGACAGATAACGTGGAATAGAAATGCTAAAGGGCATGTGTGTTATTTATTACAATGCATTTATCAAATGTGAAGAATAAAACTTTGCTATCTCCATAGCAGCCCTTGTGTTAACAGACCTCTCTCACTTCGCTGTTCTGGTCTGTTAAAGCTCAGCACAAGTGCTTCAGAGGAAGGCTTAGCTGAAATCAAGAAACAAACCATTAGGCATCAGTAAGCTTTTTGGAAGATTATCATCAACTAAGGGCAGGTAGGGTTTGGCATACACCCAGAGGAATGAGGGCTGAATTTTTGTCCCATAGCTTTTATCGTGTACCTCCAATTTGACTAAATCCCAACTCCCAGCAGTGGGGGAGAAGAGGCGGTAGCCCAGGGTGAGCAGCTTCTGCTGCTGGCCCACCTGCTTGCCCTCACCCTACCGGCATTGCTTTCACAGTGAGCAGGCAGAAGTCCTATCTTTCTCTACCCCAACAAGACCCTAAGAGCCTCCCTATGTCCCCAAAACCACACGAAYCTCCCCACCGTCCTTTCTTCCACTGCCTTCCGCTGCTGGCCCCTTGACCAATAATGAATGAAAGGTAATTTTCAAGAAAGATTATTTCAAGAAAGATAATCTATTTTATCCTTTTACTTGGAACAACATAATACAATTTTACTTATAGTTCTGAGAATCTTTGTAGCTTTGCAAGTGTTGTTTCCCCTCCAGGAAATTCAGGCATGGATCTTACAGCAGCACCACTTCTCAGCATCACTGGACCATTGATCCAATAACGTGGTGTTCTGTCCACTTGTGGTGCTAATCCCCATCACAGCCTTACAGAGAGGAATTGCCCCAAATTTTGTGATAAAATCTGGATTACATAACAGGAAGCCTTGGTTTCCATTCTGCACTCACAGTTCAGCAGATATTTATAATGCAAGCTCCCTTCTTGGTTTTCTTTCAAAAGRTCATACTGAAAATGCTTGAAAATATGTGTTGTGTAAATATACAACAGGTTAGAACCTCTGTTCTAACCCTGTTCTCAGGATTTTTTATCTTTCATAAATATAGCCTAATTCAGGTTATTAACGACCTAGGAGGCTTCTTTAAAAAATGATTTTATAAAATGGGATCATGCTATCTTGACCATTCTATTTCTTCCTCCTGACAGAGCTTTTTAAGGTAAGAGAGATTTTAAGATTAGCCAACTGAGCAAAATGAAAAAAAATATAAATATATTGGATGTTGAATATAAAAGCAATTTATTCAATTTCAAGCCATTCTTCACATTTCCAAGAGTCATAGAAGCAAGGAAAAAAGAGGGAAAATCTTTTCCTATCATTTGATTTCAGCCATCATAGTGATGCTTGACCAGCTAACTAGACAGATCAGTTGTTGTACAAATTTTATTGTATTGAGCCGCATGATCTAATAAGTCAGTGTGTGCTTTCTGTATTCAGAGCCTTTCATTAGTAGCCCTCACATTATTGTAAGGATCATTTATGGAGATTTGTATTAAAAGCTAAAAGAGTCATCTATTGATAAGATATCCCACTCTTTATATACTTACTCAGGGAAAAAGTAAAAAGGTCCATCCATGACTTTTCACGGAGCAGTTTACAGTTCATGTAAGGTGCTGCACTGAAAGGGTGTGTGTGAACACTAATATACTACTGTAAGAATAGGAAGTACATGAAAAATACATTTGTGTGATTAATCATCAGTGTTAGGGCCAGCCATGATTCCTCTCTGGACTGCAAATACCAGTATATGTCTCCAAATAATCGGAGCTGATGTCCCTTTTTGGAATGAGGCTACCAGGTGCTTTGAGATGGAGATTCCTGGCAGCTCTGCTGCTGCACTGCTGCTTGACCGAGGAGACCTGTCCTGGAGCTGGGGGAGCATAGGGAGCATCCCTTGGAGCATCTTCCCTTGTTTCAGCATTTCGAAGGCAGCTTTCCAGCACATTGATGTCACTCAAACACTCGTTGCTTCAGCTACAAACCCGCTGGGCACCGGTACTTCACAGATACCAGTGGTGCACTGGCCAATTTTAAAGAACGTGTTAACGATGGGTAGGTAGTATTCATGTGGTGAATACTGAGAAAYGAGCACAGGCTCCTCCATCATACACGTGTTCAGGAAAATCTTRTTTTGCCTTTGGATTTGTTTGGTCAGTTTTTTTCCAGTTTGCCATCAGAATTACCATGTAGATGGGAGATTACAGGTAATCTGTAGCACAATACAATAATTGCAGTTAAAAATTAGGATATATCACAATAAGATTTGCTATTAGTACCACATTATGAAGCAGTCAGAATTATTTTGGCAAGATAATTCTTTTGGGGGTGAAGAAAGGAGTAAAGCTGTGAGAGATGACAATCTGAGTAAGAGTCTGTGTCCAAGTTAAGCATTTATAGTAACCATGGTTACCTACTTCTAAGTGAGAAACAGAGAAGGAATGTACCATTTGTCTTCTGTAACTGTCCTGCCCTACCAACACTATATTACATTTGGACTTGGCCCCACTTGGCTCAGCTATTCAAATGCATGGGCTTATTTTGGATATGAAAAACCGAAGAAATTAGTCAGCATGTTCTTGCTCTCTGCAAACAGGAATCATTAAAAAAAGAACTCATAACAACAACAAAAGAAAATAAACTAACCGAGTCACAGCTTCTTTTCTTCTTTTTTTCTTCTTTTTTTCTTCTTTTTTTCTTCTTTTTTTCTTCTTTTTTCCTAATTGGCACAAAAATAGTTTCGAATTTTTTCAAAGGCGAAATGCAGCTCCAAGAGGTTGCCTGCAAAAGGCCAAGAGGACTATTAAAATTTGTAATGTAAATTGCATGTGCTGCATAGAGTGTTTTTAGGCCTTCTGCACTGATTTAAGTCTCTCCTGTAGGTGCCTTCCCTAACAGAAAAATGTTGCTAATAAAGAAGTTAATGACCTAAAATGATGATTAAAGGAGTATTCAGGAAAATAGTTTTAATGTTTATTAGTTTATTTCCACCAGCCAAAGACAGGACTTTCATTTTCTGCTCTATCCACTTGTTCAAATTCTCACTGATTGTCTTCGTCAGACAGAAGAGGTGGTGATTCTAGGAAGGGAATTTTCTTCCACCTTTATTCAGTCTGAACTTAGGAAATTCTTCAGTAGCTGCCTAACTGACTGGGAAATACCTATATAAAATTGTATCTACACTGAAAGTTTCATCCAACACATGAAAGCAGCAATAGCTCTATATTCCACCCCTATCACCTACCTACCTATGTGCTACTTGATAAATTGCCTTTATAAATATCCAACAGTGCTTAGTGCTAAACAACATTCTCACCTTGATGCGTATTTACTTACTTAACCAAGAGATAATTTACAGAGGAGGAAGTAGTTTTTTCTACTATCTGTCTGATCAGCTATGCCAGATAAATAAATTACATAAATTCTGGAGCACAACAACAGTAGGTATCATTTGGCTTCATAAATCATGCAGAGCTAAAGATATAAGAAGTCTAGGTCAGTAGATACGTATATGTATTTTATTAGATAAAAAATTAGCAATTAGCAATTGGATATTACAAAGGTCTGCCATTCAATAAGCAAAATGAATCCTCCTGTCATATGTTCCTCTGCAAAACCCAGAAGGATTTGCAGAAGAAAATGATTTTATGTTATATCTAATTTGGTCTAAAAAGATCTATTACATGTCTTTCAAAAACAAAACTCGTCTAATTTTCATGCACTGCAGGTAATAGTATTTTGTTCATTATACAGTCAATTATGGGATGGCCTGTGCCCTTTACAGTAATACCATTTGCAACACAAGCAGCACTGCGGATCAAACTCAGTGTTCCTTGAAAAAAATCCTGCTTTCAGCATTTAATAGAGACCCAACCAACTAGATTGCCCATTCTAAAAAGCACTAAGATATACTCACTTAGAATATCCAATGAGATGCAATTAAATTTATGTTATAGAAAATATCTATTTTACTTCATTTTAATATTAAGAAATTATTTGTACAACTGTTATTATTACTAGTACTAAAACTAAACTTCATTGTAAAAACTGTCAATTTCACGTGCATTTTCATTTCATGCTTTTGATTTGGTCTTTAATTATTAATGTTTGCTTGCATCATAATTCATGGTGCAAATACAGTGACAACACCAGGCATGACTGATGGTTTTGGCACCGTTGCRCTTTCCATTTTGTCAAGAAAGAGTTCCTGACAGCTGAATCATTGCTAGTTTAGCTAATCCAGTCACCACATTTACTGCAGTCATGGCAAGTGATTCATGAGCTAAACTGTGAACAAAACGAACATTTCATCTGCTCTATCCTCCATGCCAAACAATAAAAAGTATAATTTTTTAAAGCAACTCTTTTTGACTTTAACTGTAATGGTTCATTTGCAAATACCATTTAACAGAGCACACTGATGCCCAGCCCCCAGTGTGATGTTATAAATATAGAAATACTGT
Source organism: Rhea americana (assembly GCF_003343005.1). Lineage (NCBI taxonomy): Eukaryota > Metazoa > Chordata > Aves > Rheiformes > Rheidae > Rhea > Rhea americana. The sequence goes on from NW_028185150.1 coordinate 8,713,378, forward strand.
TCTTCTGTTACCATAGAAATGGTTCAAGATCACAATAATAATTTATTGAGGCATCTAGAGAAGATCCAACTGATGCTGTTGAATTTCATCTGTTTTGCTTTAAGTGCATGAAATACAGTCAATGACAAAAGCAGTTCAGCAGTCCAAAAGTAAACTCTGTGTATTAAAACCGCCCTAACTGGAGAGCTGGAGACTGTCCTGACATGGGAAAGCTCTGTCACCTGCGGGCACTGAGTAGCCCATGAGAGGGACATCTGCCTGCTCCAGGGCCACTCGTGGGGCTGCCATTTGCCGAGGAAAGGCTAGAAATCCAGACAGGTGGTTTGTAGCCATCTCATCATCTCTGCTCTCCGGTCTCGCACCAGCAGAAGGTGGGTCCTCCAGCTTGGAGACCTGAGAGTCAGCTCCAAGAAGTTACTTCAGGAGTGTATTTATTTCTGTTATATCAGTTTTATGGGCTGGAAAGAATTTCACTCAAAAAATATATTGATCAAGAGCTGAGACCTCCACTGCAACAAAAACCCAAGAAAACTCACACCTGATATTTACCTTCTCTGAAATATACTGATGAAAGAGCCTGTCAAAGTAACTTCTGCATGACAATTTTGGATAAATCAGGTCATTACCAACTGTGACCAAATACCCTTGTGAATTACTACATTACAGTGAGACTCCACACGCCCATAAGGGCTTCTTAGTGGAATCAAGATTTGTTCTGAATATGTTGCATAAGGCTTCATAATAAAAGTAACAATTAACACAATATAAATAAGAATTAGAAGTTCACAGTCCATTAGATCTAGTAGCAAAACTCCCACTCATTTTTAACAGTCTGGATTTGGCCAAATAAAATGAATGACCAAATAAATGAACAAATCTGTAATTCTCAGAAAACCCTTCGGTACTTCCCAGAACAGAAAGCCTGTGCAGTGTTGCTTTTATCTAGATTTGAATAATAATTAGATAAACACACTAAAGCAAATCTGAATGCTAGTACACATATGGCTAACTGCCAGAGATCACAGATCAGAGTATAAAAGGAATTGTGAGAGGAGTAAAATAYCTAAGTTTTTCAGGAGTGGCCAGTAAATCATTTCTAGATTTCTGTTCCCAAGCACTTTTGATTGCAGCGTGTCCTGCTCATGTAAAAATGACCACCCCCATATTTAAATTTATCCAGAGCACACATATCCAAGAAGTTCTCCAGGAAGTTTTGAAAGCCCAAGCCAGCCTACCCCAACTCAAATGTCATCATATATGATTCCAAATGTTCAGATCTTAATAATCAAGTGTACAATAGGTATGTTTTACACAGTCTTCAAATCCTTAGCTAGTGAAGAAGATACTGATTTTTTTTTTAATAGAGGTTCAGATCATTGCTTATCATGCATTTTACCTAGCAGTGATCAGTGCAACTGACTTTCGGCTGGGGACAACCATTTTGTCAGACTAAGGCATGTGGATCCCCAAGTGTATGCTCATAAATTTTCTTACAAACTTGCTAAGTCTGTGTTTAGGAAGGTCCCTACTGACAGTGTTATAATAGCTTCTGTGTTTGGCACTCAGAATCAAGAGTGCTGTAACACTAAGACAATTCAGAAAGCAAAGTCAGTGCTAAACAAGCAGGTGCTTATTTGGATAAATTTCCACATGCCAAATCAAACCAGCTAATCTCTTCTTGGCAAACTGATGAGAAAGGTTCAGATTTTGTTGGCACTACTGCGAAGATCTCAGATGACCACRAAGATGCTCTAGAGAAGCTGTTGCTGAAAAGTTTTTTCTGGTGAAATGTCATTTGGTGGCAACATTTTTATTTTCTGGGTTCCTCTTCTCACAACCCCTCCATCCCAGTTTTCTCAGGCTATTGAGGAAAATCATGAGCTGAGGTTAATATATTAATGTGTAATCCTCTTCAGTGTCATTTATACATATGTGGAAGGAGGTCACCGTTTTTTAATTAACATTGCAGAATGCCAGAGTACTAAAAAAGCATGAAGCACTCACTTTTGAAAATTCACTACCTGAACATGTACAGTATTCTGCTACAGGTGTGGAGGCCAGGCTGGAAAGCACAGCCTTTTAAGCTTTCCCTATAACCAGCCTGCAAACTAAAACCCAAATTCTCAGCTCAGGTGTCCACTGTTGACTCCAGCTCCTCTCCTGAGTCATGTAACCACACGTTACATGTGCAGAATATCAGGATCACAGAGATCTGTATCAATCCAAACAAAAGCCACCTCCACCATATTAAATTAAAGCACTTCTAAGATGCTCAGCCTGGGATGACTAGAAGTTTTAAAAGCTATTATCATCACATACTAACCCAACTTTAAGCCAACTTTTTCACTTTGTTATAGTGACATCTGGTGTTGTAAGGGAGTTGGTTTCTCTGTGACAGAAAAATGAGGATTAGATTAAAAGGAAAATTAGAAACGCTTCCTCATTCAGTGATTTACCAGATGCCACTGCCAAGCAAATATAAAAATATATGGTATTCTGAATGCAAGAACTCTTGTATCTCTTTTTCCCTTTGTTCTGCATTTATTGGGGGGGGGAAGCTAACTTTCTTCTTTCAGCTTCTTAGACTATAAGAAGTCATACTTAACTTGTGTAGAAATCACACGAAAGGTAGCAAAATCGAAGGGGCAAGGCATAAAATGGGGATTTAAGAATTTTGGATTCTATCTGCTAGTCCCTTGCTTACATTTCTCATGTGAAGCCTAGTAGCTCAGGTGATCCTTCCTGCACCTCTACTAACTCATTTACACAGTAAACTCACTGAAACAGCAATTGCCACACAGAAATGGGGCCCTTCTCTTTAGTGGACTGTCAAAGTACTCTCAAATTAAAAAGACAAAAAGAAAAGAAGAAAGAAAAAGAAAGAAGMAAAAAAAGGTCAGAATAAGTTGAACATGAAGATTGCTAGACTAGTTTGATGATAAGACAGTTAGGAAAGATATATTTAACCACCAATATAAGTTACTCAAGATCAATAAATCAAGCTCTCTTGTAACCCAACTTATCTTTAGGAAGGGGCAAAGTCCCACTTGTGGAATAACACGACTCAGTGGTTTTATCCTTAAAGCAGTAGTTTTCTGCAGACTGGAACTTTGCTCAATGATGTAACTAATGTTGAACAAAGCTTTAATATAAACAAGAAAAAGAACAAATAAAAAAAATCAAGCTACAGAGCAAAAGCAATGATAACACTATACCTTGACTTTGGAGAGGCCTGGTTTCATTTCCAAGAATTGAGGTCTTAATCTGAATTATTCTTTTGGGGTCATTGCCAGGCCCAGGAGAATAAGTGCATTACAGAATAGTTGCTATCCATTGCAAAGTTCTGTTAGTTGCTTCATTTTCCCTTAAAATTAAGAGTGCTGCAGCAGCAACAATGTGTTTCGTTTCTTGGAGCCTGCTTGCAAACCTCATTAAACATGCTAGGGGGCAATAAACACTAACTTCTTGTCAGGCCAATTATGGTAAAGCAGCAGATTTATTACTGGCGTTAATTACCGTGCACATTGCAGTGACAGCTGTAGACTGMGGAGACGAAGGGAGGCAGTTGCAGGCTGTGTGAACCTCTGTATTTCCTTACTCACAAGCTCAGTGCTGCGTTTATTTCAGTGAGAAGCTTTTTCTTCTKTTTTGGCCTCCAGCTGGCGTTTTGGACAGAGCCGGCGTGGGCAGCCTGCCTGGCTCCCTCAGCCGCTTGGCAGCGGTCCTGCTCCGGGTTTAAAGACGAGCGGCGTGCACACCACCCCTCCGCCGGCGCCTCGCGCGGCGGTCTCGCTAGCGGCGAGCGGGACTTCTCCGCGCAGCGGTGAACAGCACGCGCTTTTAACGCCAGCCTCCTCAGGAGACAGCGCTCCGGCCCGTCACAGGCTGAGGGCGTCAGGAGACAAAATGCCCAACAGCACACGCTTCCGACGCGCTCTGGGGAGCACCGCAGGCCTTTTTGCCCCAGCCAGTCAGCTGCTAATGTGGTTTCCAGAAGTGACGTCCGCAGCCGGCCATCATCTTTGTTTGGCTTCCCCAACCCTCTGAGGGTCGTTGAAGCGCGACGGTGTGAGCGGAGCAGCCAGCTGAACACAGTGATCCAAAATTTAATGCTTTCTTGATGCAGGGAGATCACTGTGTCAGTACTATTTATACTTAAATGCAACCCAAGCTATTACGCAAACTGGAAAGCATAGAAAGTTTTCTGTCGAAACACTGCAAAAGCAACAGACCTGAAGTTCCAGTTACCACATCCTTTGGGGATGGCTTAATCCCTGACGTTATACTTTCCTAAAATACAAAACTTCTAGACACTTATACCAAATTCCTCATTGGYACCAGTCTTTTTAGGGTGCAGAATTACAGATTTATAATGTAACAAACATCTTCTGTCATTTCTCTAAATAGTGTAGGCACAGGCTAGTTTCATTTGAAATCACTGGCAAGTTTTGTAACCAATTTATGATAAGAAAGACTGAGCTCATACCAAACAGTTACTGTTACAGTTACTGAGCATGAGATGTTAGCAGTAGCCAGAGAAGGATGTTACATTGACTTTATCGTGTAAGCAATAGCAGATTTGCTGTTGCTAAAAGTCCTATTTTAGTCTTATTTTAAGGTTTCTGTTTTTAATAGAATTGGAAGGTTTGGGGTTTTTTTGCATGACTTTACCAAGAGAAAACATTTTAGAGGCCTTTTTTCCTTTCCCCATGACCTGTAGCCTCATTTTATTTCATACATATCTCAGAAATATCACCACTTCAGAGCAAGCACTTTCCTTTATGGTTACGGTAGCAGCTCTGTTGCTGCTGCTGGGAATAACCCAGAGTAATCTATTGTTCCTGTCAGCCAGAAGCTGTATCAGCTTTCATTCAAGCCGKCATCTTTCACAGTGCAAAACCAGATCATGGCACAAAGATAGAGAATGATCCTAAAAAGAACAAAATACTGAGGAGATAGACTAAGGTCTATGAGAAAAAGCATCTCAGACCGTCACAAATGCAGCTTGCAATTATTCRTGCAATAAATGTTCAAAGTTTCACTAATACTACACATACTAATATGCAAACCATGGATATTCTTCATAGATCCTCTTCACACAGTATGTCACATATGTTCACGTAGGATTTAGGAAACAGCAAGCCAAGTGCTAGGCACAGGGCTGTGACAATCTTGAGACTCAGAAATGCAAGCCATCCTAAAAAGAGAGCTTTCCTATGAGCACTACTATTCAGGAACACAAAAAATCCATGTATTTTTTGTACAAAAGTATAATCATGCTATGGCTATAGGAAAAACAAAAAAAAATTTGATACTGTGATCAAAGCATATTAAGTTATGTGATTTTACCACATTCTTCTAACTTGTGTTTCTAAATCTCTATCAAAGAAAATAGAGATGGTACATATATCTGAAAATGAGGCCAAATCTGAGCATGAAGGAGGTAGTCTTCAGTGTCTGTTTTTCAGGTCTTCAAATTCAAGTCTTTTATCTACAACTAAATTATGGATCTCACATTATTGCAAATAGCAATTTTGTCTCAGACTTCAGTAAGAAAAAAAGCAACTTCTCAAGTGATTTCATCCAAATTTTTTAGAGGCTCCAATCTGCTACGTGAAATAWTATACCAAGCACCTCATTTCTAATCTATGTTAAAGTTCATTTGCCCAAGAATATTTTACCAGTCCCTGAACAGAAGTACTTCACTTTGGACACTGGTTTATGCAACCATGCTGAGGACAGGAATCCACCTTTTTATACCAACTATATATGATGAGTTATGAAACTTTCTTTTTTATAAACATCTTTTGCCCTTTTAATAGCTGACAGATTTTTATCTGGCAGGCAGAAGAACGAAGTGAAACAGATGTTAACAGTGTGCATGACCAGCTCACTAAACACCTGGATATTAAGAATGTCTCTCCATGTTACTTATAAACCTTTACACATTAACTCTGTAAGTCAGTCTGATGCTTCCTACAAGCAGAAACAGATTCGCATTTTCTACCAGAATCCATCTGTGTGAGAACTCCTGAACAAAGCAGAGGTGCARTTGTAGTGCTAGAGGGTTACCGGGTAGCTCATATTTTGCTATCTGCTATTTTTTCCTCTATTTTCTTTGCTAATGCCATGATTTGGAGAAAACAAATCATCCTTTTTTAATTAACCAGTAGCCCTACAAATCTTCAGAGGCTAGTACTGCATTAGTAATTTAGAGGAGTTAATCAGTAATCARGACAAAAATAGAGGAGCTCAGCCCCATGCAAAGCTTAGAACTAAATCAACTAACAATGCTTTTTGTATGGCCTGGTACTTCAGAAACATTTGACKATAGGATGTCTGAGATGCTTGTGACCTTTTAACAAAGGTCATTAYGCTAGGGCTCAGCACTGCATCCATACTGGACTCTTCTCATGCTGCAGTGAATCTGGACTCTCTTAGAAAAGCCTCTTATAGGAATCTGTTTTTGCAGAAATCTTAATTTGCTTAAGTTAACAATGACAAGTTCTGACAGTACAAGCTTATGATAAGCATTTCCCTTGTGAAGCGAGAATGATCTTGCATGCTTTTTTACCACATGCTAACAGTCCATTATCTAATTAATTACTGTCAGTGTTGAGTCACGCTAAATGAGAACTGATAACATTTGAAAGACAATCAGTTAACAGGAATCCAACTGTGTCAGCAGCATCACTGCATCTCCTTTATTCTTCATATGACTAATTATTAACATCTATCATTCTCTTCTCCAAGAATATATGAGGTAAGGACCAATAAGGTTCAGTTCAATTTCTGGCTCTTGTGAAATGCTCCTAATCAGTCATCTTAGGTAGAGTGCTTAAACTGCATCTCAGTGTGCTGCAGCCATGGTGATATTATTATTCCCCTCTCTTAAGGCTTAAAAATACAAATTCATTATTCTTTGTGAAAGAAGGTGAAAAGACCTTTCAAAATCTCAAATAAAAAAAGTAAAAATTAAAATATGATTGCTGTTACGTAACTACCCTAAGAATTTTCTCAGAAATCTAAGACTTTTAATCTCCTTCCTTCTTTTGATTTTCTCATTTAAATAAGATTGTATCTAAGACCAGGGTTTAAAGCAGTTCTGCCTGTGGATAATGCTCTGATCAGAAAATTGTTCACAAAGAACTTGTAATTTGGAACTATTAATTAAAAGTCTTAGGAAAATCAAACCTTACAGTCATTCTAAATATGATATATCTTTGGCCACAAATTAGACAATAAAATCAAAACTGTTCCTTTTCTTTCTCTGCTAGAGTTGTTTCCAGGAAAATAAAAACTGATTTTCTCTATAATAGCAAATGTACACAAACTCTTCTAAGTTAGCAATTTTGAGAGCTTTAGCATGTGGTTTTAGTTGCGGCAGTCATTTTCAATAGCATCTCTTTTATGCACATGMGTCAAACACAGGGAAACCTTGCCAGAATCACATCTTGTCTTCACAGAGGCTAATGCCAGACAGCTACCGCTGTAGCTGTCCGTCATCTAAGCATAATTTATCAGCTGCAGTACCAACTGCCCAACTAAACTCTGAACGGAAGATTCGGTATGTGATGAAAAGACATTGTCTGGAGGGGATTTTTGAGCTTTGTTGTTACATGTGGCTTATCTGTGTGCCATTGCTCTTCCCTAGTATTGACAGATCGTAACCACTTTGACCAGAGAGCCCTTCCCCTTATTTTCAGATTATGCAGCTATTGTCCATTCCATGACACATTTTCCTATCATCATTTCAGGATTTCCTCTCACCTTTGGGCAAAGTGCTAGACCATGACCAAATATTTCCGTCTGAGAGAATGTTTGTTTTACGTATATCACTTTCAAAAGTCAAATTCATTTTGTATGAAACTCATTGCTTCCTCTTCACAGAGCTGCTTTTTGAAGCTGATTCCAAATTACCTATTAACACTCATCACGTGCATGAGGAGTTATTCGTTGTTTACTCAATGTCACTACTGACGTCAACTGGCAGGACAACAGGTGATGTCACACTAAGGCAGGTGTCACCACTGTCCTGTTGGGAAGACTCATCTATCAGCACAACATAACCTTCAGCCCAGTTTCGAATCACTTCTGATGGGGCCAGACAACAGAGTAGCCAAGTTAACCTCACTTTCTGCTACCAAGCACCTCTTGGTGCTCTGCAGCTTCCTGATCTGACTCAGCCAAGATAGACCATCATCACTCTACAGATTTTTAAATCAGGTATTTCTTGGTTTTTATTAGTTGAAGTGAAAGAACCTGTGTGTTTGATTACAAAGTTGGTTGTTTAGCTTATAAACAACATACTTGGAGACTGGGTGGGGAAAGGAGATGGGCTGTTTGGGTCATCAAATCTAGTTCTTTATGACAGCAGATAACTATGCAATAAGCAACTCCAGAAGGACGAATAGAGAAAACTTGATAAACTTTAGATTTTTCTCAGAGAAGAGCCACAAAGATCATGATGCATGACAGAAACAAGGAGCAGAACTTGATGAGCAAACTCATCAAGTTTGCTGCTAAAGGTTACCACAAAATACTTGGCAAAATATTTTGCCAAGACCAACTTCCACCTGCTTGAAAGATCTACCTGTGACAGAAAAATTAAAATAATCTCTTAGGTAATGATGCTCAATAAAATTTGTTGAAGGGTAGCAGGGAAAAGGAACAACAACAGAGAAAAAAAGCAATTATTAGTTCTTAGAGATCATTACAAAGGTAGGTTTTAGCTGTTAAGCTACTATTTTACAAATGATTTAGAAAAGGCAAATAAGGTGCTTTATTGTAGCACTAAATTATATAAAAATGAAAGATGAACTTGAATAAATAAAAGAAGCAGCCTATTTTTAAGGCCTGAAATATAATGACAATCAGCTGGGCAGTTAAGAAAAACCTATATGAGCTATTATTCCATTAGAACAATGTAAGAATTCTACAGGGACTGAGGGGGGATCTTATCAATGTGTACAAGTACCTGAARGGAGGGTGTCAAARGGACGAGGACAAACYCTTTTCCGTTGTCCCGTGTGACAGGACAAGAGTCAAYGGGCAAAAACTGAACCACAGGCAGTTCCGCCTGACCGTGAGGGGGAATTTCTTCCCTGGGAGAGTGACAGAGCACTGGCACAGGTTGCCCRGGGAGGTTGTGGAGTCTCCTTCTCTGGAGATCTTCCAGGCCCACCTGGACGCAACCCTGTCTAACATGGTCTAGGTGACCCTGCTGMGCGGGGAGGTTGGACTAGATGATCTCCAGAGGTCCCTTCCAACCTTACTGATTCTATGATTCTATAACATTAGTCTCATTAAATGCTAAATAGATAGGCAGTTTGTCCTTTAAATTAGAGTAGTTTCTGTCCTACTGACAGCCAAATGTTTTAAAGCTCCTTAGCTTGATAACTGAGGGATTTTTTTTTATATATAGCTTACAGCTAAGGTCAACTACAACAGCCATGGGGTGGCAGAAGTTCTATCTCATTTCAGTATTTCCCTTCTTTTAAAGAGATACAAAAATCCAACAACCCACATTTCTTACAATTCATCTGAAGAAGCCAGTTTGGGAATCAAATCTTAGCTGACTCTTCTACTGTGAACCAGGCACTCCACCAGTAAGGATATGTGGCTGTTGTCACCAGTTCACAGGCTAAATCCAGATAAAATATTTTACATCATTTAATTACTAGGAAGTACTTCTTCAGTTTTATTTATTGAAGTAGTAAATTATATAAAGAAATCAAAGCATTTCAGTTACGTCAACAGATAGTTACTGCAAATTTGGTTGAGCTCTTTCTAGATCTTAATCTACACTGAAATAACCTCTGGGAAGATTTGAAAATCAGGGACTACACATTCTGCACTATAATGCATCTATCTGTATCTAAAAAAGCAACAAAAATAAATGCTGTTCTGTAGGAGCATCTCTACATAATACACAAGTGTTTTCACATCAGGAAAAACTAAATTAGATCTGCATTCAAAGGAAAAGAACATGTGAAAACAATTATGAGATTTTTTAAAAAGTCTTTTATTTTCCTTCATTTTCAAGACATTGCTAGTAATAATAATCACAAATTTAAAATCTGTATTTATATATGGTAAATAAGCATTAATTGAACTGTCCTGATGATGGCATTCAGGCCCTCTCTGCACACAAAAGAAACAGCAAGCATAAGGGTAATGGGCACTTGACTTCTCAATGCTCTTTGGAAGCTCACTGACAAGAGTAAAAGTCTGAAGCTTTTCCTTCAGAAAACTGCCATATTTGATTTAACTTTTCCTTTTTTATGACAGGGCCTTTTATACATACTTCATATTTTCCACATAGCTTTCCAAGTGTCTATAAAACAGTCATATAACACTGAATTTAGAACAATTCCACAAAGAGGCTTTATTCCTCAGAAACAGGAAGTTGTCACATATATGCAAAACATACTTGTGCTTAAAGATTCAGGTTCTGAATCCTTCCACAAGAACTCCTGCTTTAATACAGGAATACATATCAATGCCCCTTCTCCCCCTCCCCCTAAAAAACCTAACAAGTATTAATAGACAAAGTGCCAACTTTTATATGCAAGCATTATAGATGACAAACCAGGCTTTCTGAACAGAAATTCAAGGCAAACAGTTTATTACATTTTATTTTATTCAGTCTCTTGAGTAGAAACTCAAATTTTAGACTTCTGTCCTTTCAAAATTCATGCTTTTAAATCTTTCTTCAAGCACATCAGAATCTTCATCATTGTCTGTACTACTGAAGTTTGCTTCAAAATCCAGTTCATCCTCCAACCCACTTCTCTCTTGGCCATTTTCAGTAGCTGTACTCTCAGTTCTGTCTTGCCCTTTATTAATCCTACAGAAAGCAAAATGAAGGTATCACCAGACTACTTTTGGAAGTACAAGAAAACAATGAAAAGTAGGTTATTTTATTTGAGACAGAGTGACAACTTCAAGTTACTTTTATTTTAAATAGAAAAGACAGTAAAGAAAGAAGTCTCTGAAGATCTAAGACAATTCTGCGAATACGCTGACTAACTAAACAACTGCTAGCCAGCTGACAGGTACTAGTAAATGAATTCAGGATGCTCAATAAAGATAGAACTCTAGTACAACAGTTATAAAAACAAAATCCCACTAAATACATTGTAGCTACTGTGCTCAACATCAGCCCTTGTTTAGTTTACTTCTGTTCATCAGTAACTGAATCATAAAATGACAGACTAAATGCAAACAGTAAATTGGCTTACACATATTTTATGGTGCTCTATCCATTTTAAAACGTTTGCTCCTGAGGAGGAGATGYAATTTACCCTTTCATATTACAATAAAGTGTCTTATCCAAGTAAGAATTATTTGGTCTAGCCACACTAACATCAGTAGGCATTTCACCCTGGCTTCAACAGAGGAAACTGAAGCTAATGACTCTTAATAATTCCTGTCACGATTATTCAGAATATAGGCATGAAGTACAACAGCTCCTAGGCAGTTTCCAAACATGCTTTATTAAAAGAGGAAGACAGCAGTTCTGAAGGTGTGTAATCTAACAGCTACTTACGGAATTACAATTTCTTCTTCCTTTCCACATTTAGCACAGATTCCTAGTTTAACAGCACAAGGCCGGCAAATAATATGGTAAGGATCTTTTATAGCTTTCTGGAGGCATTTGACACTGTGAAGAGAAGAACACAGCATTAAAACATTATTTGTAGGCACTTATTAAACATTCTATGTTCAAAGACAACATAAACAAACTACTGTGTTGTTCTGAAGAGGCACTGTTACAGCCAGTTTCATAGGAAACAATTGATTTTGATGCCTGCTAAAACATGAAGAACATTGCCTGTTTTCTTTTTCAACTTTTTCAGAAATAATTTTTAAAATTAGAACCTAAAGAGAAACATAAAAGGTAAGAATTTTTATATTTGAAGAAAAACACTAATCTTTCCATTCATTTCAATGGGCTGCTTTGCTTTAGAAGCTGCATAACTTTTTCCTCTGGTTTAACGAAAAAGGAAAATCAGAATAAAGTACAAAAAGGCACATGCACTTTACAAACAAAAGCTTTCAATCCAAACAGTACAATGTCTTCCTCTTGAACTTCTCAGAATATAAACAAAGCTAGTGCTGGAGTTTGCTTTCTAGGAATATATGTCTGCATGGAACAGTGTTCTGTTCTGGAAAAAAAACCCAAACTTAATTAATCGGAGAGTTTTGGCTGTACTTTCGAGAAATGATAAAACCTTGCATATTAAATAATTTCTAAACTGTTATGGCTTAATATTCACCTGATAACTTTAAAGCTTTGTATTTTTGGAGAGTAGAGCCCAAAACAACATATCCCATGATATGTCGCTGGCGTTAAAGACACCCTTCCTTGGTTCTTCAGGCCACCAGGTCCAACAGAAAGGATTGCGCATATAACTCTCAAAAGCAGATTTGGCTAAAACAGACTGAAGAAAAATGCCAAGTGTTTTTGTATGCCTTGTAAGTAGAAACACAAGATCCAGCATTTTCTGAAACAGAATTTGACTTGCTTTCTGAAGTTCCATTCCTGAGCACTATCTTCTCCCCACTATCTTCAACTAGACTCTGTAAAGTTTTTATATTGAGATGCACATATCCAACTCCTTAACAAAGTGTGAATTCACAAGAACTGGGGGGCTGACCTGCTGGAGAGCAGCTGTGCAAAAAATGCCAGGCTCTGGGAGTCCARGTGGACAATAACAACCACAGTGAGCCAGCAAGAAGACCAATGGTATCCCAGGGTGCATTAGGAAAAGCACTGCTAGCAGGTCAAAGGAGATGATCCTGCCCCTCTGCTTAGCCCTGGTGAAATCACATCTGAAGTAGTGTATCCAGTTCTGGGCTCCCCGGTACAGGAGAGACATGGAGCTCCTGGAGCAAGTCCTGCCAAGGGCTACTAAGGTGAGGAAGGGACTGAAGCACCTCTTGTATGAGGAGAGGCTGCAAGTTCAGCTTGGAGAAGAGAAGACTGTGGGGGATATTATCAATGTGTTCAAGTATCTGACATGAGGACGTACAGAGAATGAGGCAGACTCTTTTCTGTGGTGCCCAGCAATAGGATGAGAGGCAATGAGAACACACTGAAATGCAAGAAAGTACACTTGAACATACGGAAAAACTTCTTTACTATGAGTGTAACAGAGCACTCAAACTGCCTGGAAAGGTTGTGGAGTCTCCTTCCTGGAGATATTCCAAAACTGTCTAGATAGGGTCTTGCACAATGTAGTCTAGGTGACCCTGCTTGAGCAGTGGAGTTGGACTAGACAATTTCCAGAGGTCCCTTCCAACCTCAACGGTTCTGTGATTCTGTGATTGCTGTAGAATACATTTGACAAAAGCAAACTCTGATTTACCTGATGTTTCTAGTCTTTCCTTTCCCCGTAACAAAAAAGATATACTGAGAGCTCACTGAAAATATTTGTTTAGTATTTTTCCCTCCCAATCAGTTGCAAAGACCCATGAGTGTCTTACCGAACAGTGGCATTATCAACGCAAAGTAAAAAAAATATATATTTCTTTTTTCAACAGTTTAATTTATAATGTTCAAATTTGTGAAATAAAAGTGAACTAGATCTTAGGAAAATTCACAGTTGCTGTACTAAAAATCATGATTTTGTCAATGTTAAGAAAAAAGAAAGTGCACAGAAGTTCATTCTCACTTCGATTTGAAAAATTCAGTCTCTCATCACACGGCAGTTACATTCTTATATACAACAGAGCCATAATTTAGAAGCTTCACCCCTTGAAATTCTTTACAATCTTGTTCTTCCCTTCAGTCAATATACTGCTATAGATAGGGCTAGAAACCACTGCCTGGAGATCTAGAATGGCATGCAGTCTAATTCACCTGCTCACAAATATGAGGAAAAAAATATTATATATTTTGTCATAGCCAGTTGTCTTCCCATAATGTCACTTTTTATTTCTTATGCTTCTAAGATTTATTTCTTTTTTGCCCACCTTTTTTTTTGATGTGAGTGCAGACACGGCAAAAGAATCAAATCCACCACAAAACTATTTATTACAGTTCATTATTTCTGTACAGGATACATAACCATTTGAGAAAGACTTAAAAAAAAAAAAAAAAAAGATACACCCCAGCTTTACCAATCGTGTGCATAACCAAAAATATTAACTCTAGAAACTAGTGAGACTCCTGCTTAATCAGGTGTAAAATATTTTTTACACAAAAGAATGAAATAATTTATTTTAAAAATAAATATTTATCAGATGTTGTTTCATATCAAAAAGAGTAAAACTTCTCACAAACATGGGAGATGGTRTGAATCAACATTTCTTCCCTTTTAACCTACCAAAAGCAAAATAAAATGCACAGTCATTGAGGGAGCTGCACATGTTGCATTTAGAACCTCTTCATAACTCTTCTGTGATTTTGTATTTCAGAAGTACATAACTGAGAACAACTTATATACACAAAGAAAATCAGAGYGATAAAGCTGACTATATCATACCCCACAGTCCAGCTCTTTAAGTTTTGCTTCACTGTTAGGCCTGTGCCTGCAGCCACAGAGGTAAGGACCTATACAGCTGAGCATGTCATGAAAGGAACACTATCCACCTAAGAAAATTAATATATCACATGCCTATGAAGTATTTCAAGGGATTTATTGTTATGTACTTGCCCCAAAAAAAATACAGCTCTGCATACAAACAAYGCTAAATATTTTATATTTAAAATTATAGTTTCATGTAAGAAAAGAAAGAACATGCTAGGAGATACTAAAACACAGCTATTGCAAATATTTGGCAGGAATAGAGGTTCTTGTAATGCTGAGAACAGTGTTATTGATGATTTTGACAGGGTGCACAATTAAGTCTTTCCTCGCCTCATTTCTATGCCAAACAGTCTTTGTCAACTGTAAAAATCTGATGTGTGGTTTTCTCTAATATCGACTCGCCATAAAATCTTAGAAAATTAGGGTATATCTGGTTCAGGTTTCTCTTTTTGTTAAGGAAGATGCACTGACACACTTATAGGTCTACAGTGAGCATTAAGAATGTTCAAACATTTTAACAAAAAGCAGAGAGAATCAATTGCTTTTCTACTGTGTTTTCTTTTCAAATCTTTAAGATGGAAAGATTAATGAAGTATATAATTAACATTGCATTTATATTATCATTTCAGAATACAAATTTGAAGAATGTCATATAATAGCAACTACTACTTTGGAGTTTCCCAAAACAGAGTATTTTCCCAAAAACTCAGAAATTATATTCTCAGTGATTAACCCAAAGTATCTTAACTCACCATTTTTTGGGTTTTGATAGTAGTTTATACTTGTTGAATTTTACCCGCCACTCCAAGATACCTTTACAATGCTGACAAACTCCATCATGAAGCTTGGCATTTATTTTCTGAAAAGAAAAAAAGTGAAGAAAAATGTTTTTGCAATTCATACAATATTTAGAAAGATGTTAACTGATATTAAAGTAAGTATTCCATATACATTTGCTAGTAGTAAATGTATGCAGCAGGAAGAGCAGCCACGTAGTCTTCTTAAATTATCAAAAACTGACAACAAAAGGTGAGTATTTTTAATTATAATTATGACATTACTTCCATCTCTAGAGATTTTATAAAAAGGTACCTTTAAGTAGAAATACATTCTGAAGTACACCGTTTTTATTCAGAGAAGATGGCTTACAAGACTTAACATTTAGCTTATTATTGTTCAAGCTATTGTTACAGTACATAAAGTGGGTTTTCTCATGATTTTTTCCTCAGAGCACAATAAAATAGAATGGACACATCATTTGCTGTCAAACCATTCAATATCTTTTTCATTATAACCTTTCTTTACTACCAAGTAATAAATTTTTGCCCTCAAGCCTCTAAGACAAAATCCATGAAACAGTCATTTAAACCACTGTGTATCTTCAGGACAAGGCAGTRTTTACCGTAGGATCTTCTGCAACATTTTATATTTCTTTCTCTTTGAGAATACAAAAGCTCAACTGGCCACCACTATTTGCACAAGAACAGTTATTCAGAATACAGGAAACCATACTATTGCCTTAAAGAACATGCAACATATACTGAGTCAATCTACCTTCTTTTTCTTCTTTCTCCAAAAGTGCCAACACCAATAATAACAACAGTTACTTTTAACAGTACCTATTGTACTATTGTACCAAAATTACATGAATGTCATAGTCTAAAAGAACATCTAATGCTTAGAACACCTAGGAGTTCTTTGGGACAGATTCTGCATTGAGCTTAAGGAAGATTATTCTCTKACAGATACATCAAAAAGTTTATAAATTCATACAGTAACTTCTGAAGTTATTGCCTACTTTTATGATCCCCCTACTTCCTACTACTCCACAAAATACTACTTCAAGATAATAAAGAAAATAACAAGCYTGTCTTTAAAAGTGTAGTCTTTATTTTATTCCCAAAATAGTATGAGGCAGAGAAAATGGTGCTTAGGAATGAGACTATWCTATAGGACTTGGTTTCATTCTTTCTATCTTTACTAAATTTCAGCCATGCAGTACRAATTTTCCCATGCTTCATTTAGAATCATAGAATCAGTAAGGTTGGAAGGGACCTCTGGAGATCATCTAGTCCAACCTCCCCGCTCAGCAGGGTCACCTAGAGCATGTCAGACAGGGTTGCATCCAGGTGGGCCTCGAATATCTCCAGAGAAGGAGACTCCACCACCTCCCTGGGCAACCTGTGCCAGTGCTCTGTCACTCTCACAGGGAAGAAATTCCCCTTCACGTTCTGGTAGAACTTCCCAAAACTGTGCTGCTTTTTGACTGTTTCAGTTAAGAGAGTGTTATCTTTCTTTCAAGTGACTAACAGAGTTAATATGTTAAACAAAAAACCCCCAATAAACCACAGGTTTTGCAAAATGCTTAAAGAGGGAGGTTAGCCACGGTTCTGATGATGGGAATGTATTATGAATGATTTTTTTTCAGAAAACGCAAATATGTAGCTAATCTAGWAACTCTGAGGGAACAAAATCATTAGTAATGATCTCACATGTATTTGCTAAAAGGCTGGCAGTTCAAACTTCTGTCAGCACTGACTGTACTTCATTCTTTCAAAATTTACACAATTTGAAGATAAGCCTTCTTTTCAGCACTTAAATAGCACACAGTAAGACTCCAAGTAGTATAGCCTGAATCAACATCTAATAACCTGCAAATTACCCAGTCCTCCCTCTTGCTCTGCTGATTTACATTAATTAGTAATGCAGAAGGGGAGCAAAACACAAATGCTGTAATTTGTATTCCCAGAAGCACTTTACAGTAATTAGTTATTTTTAGCATTGTTAAGAAGTACAATAAACTTCAAAAGACTGCAACAGTTTGAGCTGAACATAGCTAGCTGCTGCAAAGCAATATCTGTAAAAGGGGAGTTAGCCTGCTGGCTTACAACTAACCAGTTTCCAATAATACCTGGTGGCATCACAACTGAAGAAGGAAGCCCTGTTACACATAGGCTCAGTATGCCACATACTTGAAATGCAAGAGGCTACGCTCAGAAAAGCTGCATATGGCACAAGCAATACAGAAGAATGAACTTCCTTCAGATGGAGGGGGGGGGGTTACAGTGCTACAATTCTTATTTTAAAGTTTGAAACAGGTAGTTGATTAAAAACTCTTCTTTAAAAAAAAGTACTAAACATTAGCTATGAAACAAGGAAATAAGAGTAACCCTTATCAGTTGACCTTTATAACGCGTTTTTCCTCAATGCTTATCATATGGCTGCTGAACACAAATAGTGATAAATATTTTCATCACAGACAGTTAAAATGCAGGCCATCCCAAATTCCTAAGAGGCTTTTGCATATTACTCATAATATAGGTCTTCTCTTCGCACGGCTATAGCAACACTCACTTTAGTGKGAGGCCTGGAGGGTACTATATGGCACAGCTTGTGTCACTGGGATTTCTCCACCTTTGATTTTATACTGTGTATATAACACTATACAGTGTGTTGAACAGCAAAGCCCCAAGTTCTTATCTGATGTCCTCATCTCAGAGATCAGTGCTCCCTCTATATTCTTTAGCACATCGTTTCACCACTCTTTAAACTCTTCTAAGCATTAAATACAAMGATTGAGTATACTACATTAGTAATTACAGTTAAGTTATTCTTCAGGAAGAAAATGTTCTGTTAGAAGGCAGTCTCAAACAGAGTTAATAAACTGTTTTGTTAAATCATAAACATACATTTGTAAAGGAAGCTCATCATTCTTAAAGGATGCTGTAAATGTTATGGTACTACTAATAAAAGAATAGGACACTAAATTAAACTGTATCTATTATAAAAATCACATTTATGTGTGACTAAGATCCTCAGCCAGGCACATAGATTCATGCACTTATCTCAATATGATCAACTGTAGAACAAGTCCTACTTAGAGACATGAAGAAATCACATATGATATYTGCTCAGAAGATAACAATTGAAAGAAGTACTACAGCTTTAAGTTCTGATTTTCTAACAGGCATATGTACAGCACAGTCTCTTCGTCCCCTTCAGCAATTTCCTTTATTTTTGCATGACATTGCCACTTTAAGTATGGAGTGGTGTAGTTAATTATTGGCTCAGCAAAAGAGAATATGAGAGAGACTACGATTCTTACCATTTTTAGTTGGTTGTTGATTTAGAAAGTCAACAGAGAAAGATGACTGATGTAAAGTGAGCAAGTAGGAAGCATTTGTCAAGTTTAACCTTAATTTGCATGTCTTCTAAGATTATTTCACTCAGAAAAACCCAAGATTATTAAATGTTACTATTACTGAAGCAAGTTGACTTGTAATTTCCTGCAATTTTTACACTAAATTCAACATTTTCCTAAAAAGTATTAAATCATTTTCAAAACTAAAACACGCTTGAAAAAGCAGAGTCATCCATAATTAAAGATTTGAATCAACTGACTTCTCAGAATTAAAAGCTCTCATRACAAGCAGGAAAAGGAACTTTCCTCCTCTCTCAGTTCCCACTCAGAATGATGAAGTTATTTGTTAAAGCGAAGAAATCCTTCTGCTCTCACTTTTCCTGCTAATATACACTATTTATTTTACATTTTGTTACCTTTCATATATTTCTTTTTTTTTCTTTCACTCACTCAAGAGGTTGCTTTCCTTTTAACGGTTAAAAACAAGAAAGTTAAACACAGACCCGAACAAAGGTTGTCAACTTTGTTTTTCAATTAAAACTTTTTTACACAGGTAATTAGCTTTCATACATGAAGATGTGATAAGACTCATGGTCTGAAATGGATTTCTTTGCATAAGAATTACTTTAATAGATTAGAATATCTGTTTACCACAGTAGTTTCTTTATGGTTTTTACTCGTTTTCCTATTGTACTCAATAGTACTTCTTTCCTCCCTCCATTACTATACTTCCTCCAAAGGCAAGGACAACTCATCCAATGCTTACATTATTCTTATATATTCTCCACAGAAATGAAAGTATAAAATACAGATATACATACATAGTTTTTAAGTACACAGTCACAAAATATTCTATATCCATATTATATATACACTGCCAGGTCAACTGCACTAACAAAACAGCATCCTCTCTATGCCCAAGTAACCCAATATTAAATTATTTAATAACCTGCCAAAAGTAGTTCAGAATGTGTTAAAATAAATACACACCTACACCTACTGACTTGGCACACAAAATAATCCCTACTTTGAGCTAGCATTAAAGCAATCAAAAGCAAGATGTAATGATGAGGTTTCAAAGAAACTTCAAGTCTGTTTGGAAGTTCCTAATTTTTTCTGCACATATATGCATTTTAATTCACTGCAAAACTAGCACTGAGAACCCATCAACGGTCTGTTCTACCGCAAAAAAAAATATGATGCCAATACCATCCATAAACTTCCTTGGCAGAAGCACATGTGATACTGTTTCAGTCAACATGGCTCAGGGCAGAATTTCTGAACAAATATGCTTCTCAGAAAAACAAAACTCCACTCCTGAATATCAGAGTTCAACTACAAAGCAGATAAAGTAGCACAACAGCAGATGCCGAGATGCCAGCTTTTGGGGGGTTCTAATAAACATTTCAGACTGAAATAAAGTCCTCTAAAGAACTTCACTTGCTCACATGCTGTGCCAGTATTACTTTAAATTCCATTTTTTTACACAAATATTTCCTGATCTCTTTCTACAGAAAAATACATTTAACAGTCTTCCTCACAGGTAAATATTGATAGCTATAAGGCTATTTCAGGCACTTTTGTGTTTTACTGCTATGGACCTTTACACATGTGAAACCAAAATCTTTCTGTAAACTCAATTCCAAATGCTCACCTTGGAGATTAAGACATTTAGCTTCATTCATTCCAGTCAAGAACCTCATAACTGCTACATTCCCTCAGAGCAACCACTAATCTCAAAACATACAAAAGTAACCAGCAAGCAGATGTAATACACACTTGAAAAAAGGACTCCTATCCTCTTCTCTTGAAGCAACTGACCATAAATACGCACSGCAGCGTTATCTTAGAATTGAAAATAGATGCTGTGTTCACTCCTATTCTCCATAAAGAAAGGTTGTAGTTCACTTTAAACTCAGAATAACAGGGATGGTTTGAGAACAGACTTTAGCCTGCTGACCTCCTCTACTACGCAGGAAGAATACAAGCTCCAATAGTCCCAACACTGTTATCTGGCAATTTCAACTGAATACGAGTTTATCTATGTCTTCCCTTCTAAGCTATAAGTCATGCTCACTGACTCAGCATTTAAGTCCAACACTCACCCATTCCACTTCTACTGCCTTCCCACAGTGTTGACCAGTGTCTTCACTAAAACAAATTATTCAACTACATAGTGAGCTGAAGAAATAGCTGACACCAACAYTGTGGTAAAGCTAAAGTTCAGAGCTAATAACATCTGAAATTTAGAGATATGTAGATTATCYGGGGTGTATATCAGGAGTGTATTTAATGAGAGAAAAGAAATGAAGAAATAGATTAGTCATTTGGGTGTAAATATGAATCACTTTGTGGTTTACCATCTTATTACAATGGAATTTTGAAAGTTCTTGTTGAATGTTACTTAGTTTCACCTCCAGAACCACCTTCATTTACAGTTTCCATGTTGACTTACACAATATACTTTATACAAATGTATGTTTATGTAACACAGTGTATATTCCTCATTTCAGTGGCACAAATAGATGTTCTAAAGTATACTACGTAAAGCAAGCAAGAATCCATAAACAAATGCACAGATTCAACAATTAACAACACAAGAGTATCTTACCCAGTCTGGCTCTTCCCACTTCAATTCAACCTAATACGCARCCTTTCCCAGCACAGTTGTTGGCAGTTACCCAAATACAGTTCAGAAGCAGTGTACTTTGCTGCAAGGGTGTTTCACCTCAATCTGCCTAACCCAGAATAATGCTGTGGTAAAGATGCATCATTACAGGAAAGATAGATGGATCTGTCAGCATGTCGTGCAAGTAATCACATCTATACCCTTTAAGATTAGAAAAAGGATGGCAAAGTCACTGTCAGAGAGAGCACAAAACCCTTAAATAAACAAATAAAAAG
Source organism: Rhea americana (assembly GCF_003343005.1). Lineage (NCBI taxonomy): Eukaryota > Metazoa > Chordata > Aves > Rheiformes > Rheidae > Rhea > Rhea americana. The sequence goes on from NW_028185150.1 coordinate 8,734,960, forward strand.
CTGGATAGTGACTGCCAGMAGGGAAAAGTCAAAAGAATATTAGATCAATTTCCGCTGCAGATATTCCTCCATTGAAAGAAGCAGCAATAGCACTGCAAATAACTACCTGAATGCCACCCACAGAACAACCTGAAGCTGGAGTAGTTTATTCAACTACTGACGGAATGCCTGAATGCAACATAACATAAATCTTAAATTAATACATGTTCTGCAGCCTTTCAAGATAGCTTTGAGGGGTACAGTGTTTAACAGTAGCCAGAGACAGGTCACAAACCTTAAACGATTTTTTTTTTTGAGCAATGATTTGCAGATCAATCCGCTTTCAGTAGCTCTAAGCATTCTTTCGACCATGGAGAAGTATGAGAGAAGTGCGTCCATTCCCTCATCTCACTTCCCATAATCAAACTGATATTTCTTCCTTCTACTCATGATGGCCTGAATGTCCATGGTACATCTGATCATTCAGGTCTACGTGTATGTCAAGGAGAGACAAGAACGAGGTGTAAAGCTCAATGTAATCAACTCTGTATCTAAACTATAACATTTAACACCACCTAATCTTTGTTAGTCTAACTTATTTTCAAACTTTCTAAATAAGAGGATTAGGCCTAGTTATCATCACAGTCAGGCCCCTTTATATCCTTTAGCACTAGACACCAAAAAACTGATTCTGTACAYGAACATGTACCAAATGAAAATACATCCTTCCCGCTTTTCCCATTTACCCCAGTTATTTTACCCTTTATTAGGAAGCAGCTTCTTCAAAACCCTGCATTCAGCCATCACGAAAAACTGCAACCACAGAGGGGAAGAAATCATTTGCTTGAAACCAAAGCGAGAAGGCTGCAGCCCCATTTCACCCATCCTTTGTAGTTATAAAAGACTTTTTTGACAGACTGACTCTCTAGGATATTTTTGTGTGTGCAGGACAGACAGGAAAATATGTTCCYATCAAAGATCATGTAGTGACACACAATCAATGACACACAAGCAGCACTGCTTGGAGCCCTACAAAAGCAGCCTGCTCCACCTGTGAAACCAGTCCTACAACCATATAAAAAAATCTTCCCTCCTTGGTGGCACTGCTTTATTACTTTCTTCCCCTTCCTCAGTTATTTGACAGATCAGTCAGCTTTGCTTAAAGGGTTACTGATGTAACAACGGTATAAATAGCATCAGATGAACTTTCCAAAAAAGTTTTTTCTTCTGTTTTATTCCTATCTTTCAGTTTAGCTATGAAGACAAAACATCCTGCTTTATTGTTACTGCTCAGGCACACTTCTTGGTCTTCATCCTCTCCCACACTACTATTATGCTACCACAACTATAAGCATATTAAGTTTGTTCCAAAAATATATCGTAAATTATTTCCTTTTCCTCACTAAAAAAAAAAAAAAAAAGAGAGAGAGAGAGACAAAAATGGTGCTTTACAACAATAGTGTGAAATATCAAACTAGGGCAATGTGTGTAGAAAAGCACTAATAAAACAACTGAAGACACTTATGTTTTTTCTACCCAGAAAACACCAGAATATTTTTTCAGCCTTAAAGGAAATATGAGTCTCTTTTGAGTTACATCAAAAGTATGTGAGACAAACTTGCTATTTATATGAAAAAATAGGTAAATTGTGCAAAATAAATTCTCAAAATACAAAGATGTCTGAAGTGACATCAGATAGTTATGAGCTTTGAAGTAAGATACTAAACATCTTCCCAGAAGTCACATTAATAACACTGCAGAAAACGTTTACTTACTGCATTCACAGCACAGCAGTAAGTGTTTTATTTTTATCTCTCGTCCTAGTGCTTTGGCTTTTCGGTTTAGGAGGTATGTTTCAGGATATTTGCTTATGCGACAGCGTAAGACTAGGGCCTGGTGACAGCTGTCAGAAACGGACCGTCGGGGACCCGCCAGGACCCGTTCCTGTAACGGCACAGTGACTCTTCGAAGCAGAACCGAGCCAAACGTCCCTCGGTTTCTGCCCGCCGCCGCCCGCCGGCCAGAGTCGCCGGGCGCCCAACGGCTCTCGCCCCGGGGCAGGGGGGGCGGCGCGGCGGCGGGCGCGGCCTACCTTCTGCCGGGCGCTGGTGTCGTACTTGTCGTTGCGGAAGCCGTGCGCGTTCTGGTGGCGCTGCGGCCGCCGGCGGGACACGTTCCCCCGCTGCGAGCTCATCCCCGCCCGCCGCCGCCGCCGCCGCCGCCGCCTGCCCCGGA
>NW_028185150.1:8737825-8753413 GCF_003343005.1 Rhea americana
GGGCCTCGCCGCCCCGCCGCCCTACCGGAGGGGCCTTCGCTCGGGGAAGGAGCCTCCCGAGAGGCCGGGTAAGCGCTGGCTCTCAGCGGGCCTCGGAGGGGGCCCCGCGCCGGCGGCCTCGGCCCCGGCGCCGCCCGTCGCGTCGCAGGGCCCCTGCTCGAAGTTCGGTGAGSTGCTGCGCGGCGCTGCCGCGGCTCGAGCGGGCCGCGGCGGTGCGCTCAGGTGCTTCCGATTGAAATGCGCCGTTAAAAACGGCTGGCCGGGAGGTGGCTGCGACGTTGTGCGGCTGCAGAAGACCAGACAGAGCTGTTTAAGAACAGACCGGCTCTAAGAACACGTATTTTCGCCATCGATGCCCTGGCTGGTGCAGTGATCCAGCTGGCCGGTGCCCCTGAAGTACAGCAGGGGGCTTCGGCGCGCCGCGGTGTGCGCGGATTCCTCCGGCCGCCCGGTACCGTACTGCAGTGTCTTGCCTGGAGCTTGCAAAACATTATGTAATCTGACTTAATCCCACACTTCTCAGTCTGAGATCTCTGGAGTGTTGGTTTGTTTTTTAGGTGAGCAGGATGGCTGAATGTTGCAGTCTGTGTTTCCCTTCTTCATTCAACTCTGCCATTAGGTCTGTTTGGAAGTACGCAAACTAACCAGCGAAACAGTGGTTCATACGATCACAAATGTTTCTGTGTTGTTTTCATTGAGACTTTCTAGTACTCTCAAAATTTGTGAGACTACTAAAACTGTATTTTTGTTATTTTTAGAATCAAACTATTTCAAAAATGCAGTTTTGGTCCTATTAGGCTGCTTAGTTTTTATGTAAGGTCATTGTGCTCTTTGAGAAATACTTAGAAGGTTAAAGAGTTACTTCAAGGTATTTCTGGGTATGGGCTTTTTCTTGCTGAAAGACTTCCTCTGTGTTCTTTTCCAGATCTGCTATGTGTTCCTTCTGAATAGTTCCATTAATTTAATACTTTTATATAACACTAAGTTAGATACTGATTTTTGTGCACTTTTATTTTAACAATACCTTTTCACATTTTGCTCTTTTGACTATTAAACAAGTTGGAAATGTTCATAGCCTTCTGTTCCAAAATAATGTACTGTACATGGTGTAATGATTGTTAGTGTTTCAATAGTGGCTTAAACTCAAATGTCCTTTTTGTTATCTTCATTGAAAGGGTGATATACGCTGTGCCATAGTTTCTTATTTCAGCTATATATAATAAAAAATGATGATTAAAAAAACCCAGCAATGTGAGCTTTTGCTTGTTGCTGAGTTAGAGCAACATTAAACTTACAAACTGTCAGCTGTATTTACAAGGTTAACAAGAGCAACTTGTTCTTGTGAATAATTCTTCTGAAAAAAGTAATTAAACTTTAAATACAGGATTAGAATAATTTATGTTTAATGTAAGTATAAGATCATTTTTAGGTAAGTGTTTGCAAAGGTTGGGTGTTTGAGGCTAAGCTACTAATATGGAGTGAAGTACTTGGAGGTATAAATAATAGAAACTGTTCTCCCATTATGGTTTACAGAGGGATGAAGTCAGGAATACTTGCTTATATGAAAGAAATAACATGTTATCTTAGGAGTCCTAAGATAAACACTTGAGCTYTTCTTTCTGGTTAGACAGCCTTTTTTTTCCCCCTCTTCTGTTGGCCTCGGTGAAAAGGTTAATTGCTAAAGAATGGATTAAAACTACTGCCTGTAGGCAGTTTTAATTTTGCCATTTTGTACTTTACTTTTTTTACTCATGAGAGAGTTAAAGATATAGTTAATAAAATAATTTCTTTTTTCCTCTTAAAATCTGTCCCGCAAAGGGTGGGTATAGGTAATGCTATTTAGATCTGTTTTATTTCTTAGTCTATCTAGATGCAGTAATAAAAGCCAATGTATTTCAGTTTCTTTTGTAGATTTTTTTTCTGTTTAGTAAAGATGCAAAATTTTGGATTTTAAAGGATATATATGTTTCTCTTAGTATCCTTTTTTTTTTTAATGAGTAATTTTACTAGCATCAGGAACTGTCTTTGCAGAACAGCATTAGTTTCTTTATTAGCACAGAATTAACAAGCAGAAGTAGTGAAATACTTAYGTTGTTGAGGTATGTAGATCTCTACATTTGAAGATGCTGCTGTAAAGAGGGAAAATATTTATTTACATCATGCGTGCTAAAAAGATGTTAGATGGTAATAGGACTGTGTTTACTAACACAAGTTTTGAATAGATGAGTTAAAAACATTCACCTGTATCTGTGGAACTGTCTGCTTGAGGGAATCTATGGTGGATGTTGTTTCTTCCCTCAGTTTTAGTAAAAGAGTTCAGATAAAGCAGTCATCAGGCCAGCATGTTATTAAAGTGATTTTTAACACAAATTCACTCATATTTTCTTGATGTTCTATAAGTCTTATTTTAGACTTAATGGAATTATTGATCTTTAAGTCTGTTCATTTCTAAATGGAATTTTGAACTGCTATTGCCAATGCTGGGTGATGCTGAATAAAGGTTTACTTGTGACTTTTTTTTTTTAACCTGTATCTTAACAATTCTTGGCTAGATGAAGCATTAGGAAATCATGTTTAAATGCTTTTGGTTCATTAAAAACACCTAAAAAATAATAAATCCACTAATCCCTTCAATGGAGTATCTCACGTGTATACCTTTTGAGGAAAGATAATGAGTATTCTAACTGAAATTAAATGATGACATCTCATGGATAACTACTAGGTTGAAATGCTGATTCAGTTGTACTTTTAAACACTGATATCAGAATTACTCTATACACTCTGGAGACTCTCACATCCTGATTTCATTCCAGATCCGGAGGTTAAGAACACACTCATGTGAATACAATGAATGACAAATCAGTTCCAGTATAATGAAAACATTGTTTGCATTTAGTTGAAGGTATCCTCCTGAGGGAGTTCAGTAGGTATTGTGTGTCAGATTTATTCAGTTAGTGGGGCTAGGGGTGTGATGTGTTTTTAGGACATTCAGGTAAGGGAAATAGCAAGTATTTTTTGTTGATTTAAATGGAGAACAATAGCAGGATCACAATTTTTAGATTGAAGAGAGTTTCCATTGGACTGAGTGAAACATTACYTAAAAGCTATGTTACAGTCTACTATAGGAGTGAAATTGTATCCGAGTTACATTCGTCAGCATGGCTCATAATTTGCCATATGTCGCAAAAGTCAATTTTTAGCACATTTAAGCTATTTGAGGGGACTGTACCACCTCAGCTGATTCTGTTTAGTCTCTAGTATGACTTGAAATGGTTATTGCCATATTGCTGTGTATGTGAATTCCACAGACCAGCTTTCAGTCTTCTGAAATGACTAGGACAAATAGCAAATATTTTTTGAGTGAAATCATATTTGTAGTTTGTGTTGTTTATAGTTATACATAAAGTAAACTTACCTTTTAAATCTTTCTGACATGTGGATTGAGAAGAAAGCAAGAAATTCTATAGCGATAGTTCTGTTGCTGGGATAGAAGGCAGTATGTTGGTCTTGGCTATAGCAGGCTATTTGTATCTCACTTTTGGAGATGTGGCTAGATTTTTCATGTAAATTATAAATAAATATTTAACATAAAACAGTTTGTATTATATGTATCTAGCCTTCAGTTTTTCCAATAAAGTGGAAAAAGTCACTCAGAACAGGTCAGTATGATTGTTATTCTAGTAGAAATAGAATGGTTGAATTCTGGGTTACAGACTCTTTTGCAAAAAGAACCTGTTCAAGTATTGAAACAGTTTCTCCAGGTTGTGATCTGGGTGATCTCCAGTTCATTCTCATCAGCTCCAAGAAAAGTAAAGAAGGAAAAAATGCTGAGCTTTTTGTATGTATAAGATAGTTTAAGCCTTTTGCAAATCCGTGGTCCCTCTTCTTGTCTTGCAGATTAAATTTAAACTTAATATCCAGATGATCTTGCCTGGCAGAAAACAGATGAGCCATTACAAGTTTCAGTGACTACTTGTACTGATTACATATATGCGGTTATTGTTTCTTTAGCTACCAGAAATACGGTCATTTTTATTCAGTACTGGTCATTCAAGAAACAATCTGATTTTTGTGGAAGGTGACCAGTGTACCCTTTCAGCCATCTCCTGTGTTAGTAGTGTTTGGCTACCCGTGATATCTAAGAATATGTGGTTTCCCTCTGTTTCAGAGAAAACTGGAGGTCTAAAATAAAAGMGCTCAACCATAGCATTCTTGGCAAAACACTTTTTTTTTYCCCCCACTACAAAGAGCAGTATTATTCCAAGAATGCTCATGTTGTTCATCAGGCTGTCTTGTGGTGCTTATTTACTACTCTACAAGTATGCTTTCTTTGAGATATTACGTGCAGTATATATTCATAGCTTGTAATAGGTTGGACACCGCTCACAAATACAAAATAATGATAGTTGTGCTGTGATCTATATTCAACAGTTCCTACAACAGTATTCTATGAAKCTTTTCAAAGGAGTTGGCAGTGTGTGCAGGCATGAACACTACACTTGTATACAAGCTAGAGGATTAATTTTGAAATCTAATCCAATATTGCAAAGTATTATAGTTAGAAGTAAGATTTTTCTGTTGTTGCTGGACTACGCAGGTATTTCTGAACCAGCGCAGATGTTATAGCTAGCTTGTTTTATTCCTGATCATAGACTCAGATCTAGCCATTGAAGATGGCACATCAAGCTATACGAGTGTTACTGTTTGTATGATCTATTGAGAACTGAATTAGAGACCTAAGGATAGAGTTGGGATGGAAAAACTGTTTAAGCTGAAATATCAGACACCTTAGCATCAAGAAAGGAAGAAGAATGCTTATCTTAGCTGTGCTCTGTAGCCAGCATGGTTCTTGGTAGACTTCGTCACCCCTTCTTCCTGTGAGCAAGTTACCAACACGTTTTTCTTCCCTACTCCTTAAGAGGGAAAAGTGCCTCTCTGACAAAGYAGCTGTGTCTTTATCAAGCTTGTTTCAGGTGTATATGTAGTATTTCATTATTATCACTATTATTCTCCACCTTGTTAACCAGTACCTGTAATTGGTATTGTAGGTTGTATTAATTTGTCAAGTATCTGCTGATACAGTGTTTGGGTGTGGGATTTTTTTTTTTAACATAGAGTAAAAATAGCCTTATTAAAACAGATAATATTGACGTGATCTCAATTTCAAATCGTAAGGCAGGAACCTTGTCTAATAACTTCTGTCAAGGGCTCAGAAACACTGGTGCCAGGCAGTGTGAGGAGCAGGTGAGAGTTTATTGCTGGATTTTAGCGTACTGAAGGTCTCCAGTACTCTGTAGGCTGGTAGAAGTACCTTATTTTGCTTCCTAAAAATTTGGATCTTCATGCACCTTTCATGCTGCTGATACTGCTTGCAGAGGCCCATTACTCTTATTTTCTCTCCAGTTGGGAAGCATTTTAGTGATCCTTGGCTACAGAGATCTTCATTGCCTTCATATCCTGCAAACATGATAGCATATTTTAATAGTTCTTTAAAGAGATGTATATTTTTCAAGGAKGTGAAGACTTCTGTTACTGCCTTGAAGTAAAGGGCTTTATTTCCTCAAAACAAACTCCAAAATTAATGCTTGTTCTTGCTATGGATAAATGTATTTCRATTTTCAACTTTAAAACTGACAGGGTGTTAGAGTTAATATTTTTCTTTCATTTTGGATCAGTTAATAAAATCAAATAAACTTGTATAGGAATTTGTTCATATAACTATAGATACGTTTTGTTAAATGCGCCAGCTAAAATTATTCATTTGTTAGAGAGGCTAAGTTTATATTTTTCGTGAGTTTTTCTTTGTTCTTTTTATGGGGGATTGTAACTAGAAACTGATACCACTCTCTCTTCCTATTTCAGACTAGAAGATGAATAATCTTTCCTTTAGTGAACTGTGTTGCCTGTTCTGTTGTCCACCATGCCCAGGGAAAATTGCTTCCAAACTGGCATTTTTACCTCCTGACCCGACATACACACTGATGTGTGATGAGAGTGGTAGTCGCTGGACTTTACATCTCTCAGAGCGAGCAGACTGGCAGTATTCTTCCAGAGAAAAAGATGCCATTGAGTGCTTCATGACTAGAACAAGTAAAGGTAACAGGATTGCCTGTATGTTTGTGCGCTGCTCGCCTAGTGCCAAGTATACTTTGCTCTTCTCGCATGGAAATGCTGTTGACCTAGGTCAGATGAGCAGCTTTTACATAGGACTGGGTTCACGGATTAATTGCAACATATTCTCATATGATTATTCTGGATATGGTGCAAGTTCTGGGAAACCAACAGAGAAGAATCTGTATGCTGACATTGATGCTGCTTGGGTGGCTCTTAGGACAAGGTAAGATATTACTTGCAATGTTTATTTTCCAGCATGCTTTCTGAATGGTTATACTTAATTTTTATTGGAATAGAAATACAGAATAGAATATGCTGTAGTTTAGGGATAATGTATACATATCAAAGGAGGTCAGTGATGTCTTATGCTAAAGATACTGTCGATGTTGAGCAGGACCRATATGTAGTGCTGATGTGCTGGAGAAGTTGAAAAAGGATGAAATTTAATAATGTATATTTCAGTCTTGCTTGAATGATTAGAAGATAATCCTAATTATCATAGTTTGTGATGAGGGTGAGAGAGCTGTTCTTCAGATACATCCATCATCCATCAGGTATTTTTTTGGTAGGGATAATAGAAAGGCCATTACAAGAGACTGTSATGAGACTGGGTCAGAATTTCTGTTTAGTGTTCTGGTCACCTTTGTTTCAGGATTGAGACTACTAGTTCTAGCCTTTTTAGATTACTTTCCTTACAAAGCTAAAAGAGTTTTTGTCCCAGAGGTTATGGGTGATCTGCATAAACACCTTATGTTGGAAACAAAGAATAAGAATCTGAATCAGTGCTGTTAATTTAGATAAATTAAAACTGAGCACTAAAAAATTTGAAACTGGAAGGCTGTTTCCAGATGTCTGTATTCTAAACTCTGGTTTGGGGGAGATAAAATGGTAAGTTTAAAAGGTTGTGGAAGCATTCTCTGTTACAGGTGGGAAATCCAGGCACCAAATACATATAGCACTGAATGCACATTTCTAGAATTTGAGAGCACTTCTTTACCATGTTTTCATCCATTTGAAAACAAAGCTCATTTCATTTTATGAGTACCAAAATGCAAAGATTATTTTTGAAAATTCCCATGGTATTGTATATTTTGCAATAGAAGAGTTCTGGAAAACGGAATTTAATATTATGTGACTCATTATGGTTAGATCATTACAAGTTGAGTATACTGTTTAATAACATAATAGCAGGGGTTGGACTTAGTRTAGGAGCTTGCATAGAGATTCTGTAAATCCTGGGCCTGGAAGTTGTCACAGTGAATTTAGAACTTGATCCATGTCATTCTAACTACTTCTCTTTTCCTTGAGGGATATCCCTTTTCAATGTTTTAAATACACATACTATCTTACATTTCTCTTAAATTGCCAGGGTGTGATMCCTTCTTTTGAAGGAATATATCTTGTTTGTATATTAAAGCTGGGGGAATGATTATAATTGTAAACGTCATGCAAGTAGAAGGGGCTCAGTATATAACTCAGATATTCTAACATTTATATTCTGCAGTTAGAATAGTTTTGGATATTTTTCTTGATTGTACTGGAAAGTTAGGCTGTAAATAAGCATCCACTCTATCAGCCAGTATTTAGAACAGATGCATTGGTGACTGTGGCAGGTGATCTGGAAGATAGACAATTGGCAAAGTACACAGTATTGTGTACTCCACACTGGCCACACACCACATTGTTTTGGTCAGTCTAAGTTGTTTTAACGTACCAGTAAAACAGAAGCAAAGTAGATGATGAAACTTACTCACTGGTTTACGTCATTTTACAGGTTCTGTTATGTGAACTGATTGGTAATTTTCCCTCCCCAGTAATTTCTATCTGAAGACCTAAAAGGTAACATGACTGCAGGTTGCATCCTTCCCTCCACCCTTGAACAACCCATAGTGTACCTTTCTCAGTCAAATAAGATTATTGATCACAGTAGTCTGCTGTCTGAATATGCCTGTGATACAGTCAATTTAAGTATGTCCTTTGAAGGCCCTTGTGAGGAAGGCACTAAATATATTTTCCTTTTATTTTCTTTTCCCTCCTCAAATCAAGAATGWTTTCAAACACATTTATTGCCTGCATTTATTTTTTGTGTCAAAATCACCTTTACAAATATATGATTCTATAGAGTAGATAGCACTTTGGTTGGTCTGCTCAATTTGTGGATTTCTCAAACCTGAACTGACTTTTTTCATTGATTAAAAAGTGTTTGCTATTACTAGTTTCCTCTGTGCTACTTTCAACAACTTTCCAACTGGCAGACTTTTGTTTTTATTTTTTATTTTTATCTTAATTACTGAATGGAGAGGGGACAAGTTAAGCATATGACTTTGCAGCTGCTGTTTTCTGGGCATGCATCACAGTTCAGTTACCAGCCCATGGTATTCTCTGGAGCCCTGAGACAGTGCTCAGCTGTGTTTAACTACTTAATGAATATCTTGACCAAAACATAGGCTTTGAGCTTTTGCTGCAGTATTGATTCACTTTTCTAGCATAGCCTGTTCTGTTAGGATTACGCTGGTGCCATTTTTAACCTTTATGATGTCAAGTGTTCTGCAAGAAAAACAAATTAATTCTGTGGACTGTTTGTAGGATAGAAGTTAAGTATAACATTAATTCCTTTRAAATTTGTGTTGATGGCATGAGAGAAGAGATGGCTCCTAGCTTTCAAACCATTCCTCCTGGATTGTTTGGTGGAACAAAGAAAGCAGAGAAATTGCCTACATGGGAGGTTGATCACAGCCACCCACAGCTAACTCCATTCCCTGTTGTGAGAAATGGGCTCACAGGACCTAACATTAAAAGATGTTTCTGGGACAGTTGAAATACTGATGCAGACTTAGTTCTTCAGACAACACAGCTGCTTGTGATGGAGACATGTTACATGTCTTAAGTGGTACTTTGGAAGGACAATCCTGGTACAATTTTCCAGTGGGGACTGGAGACCCAAGATGGAATAGTCTGTGGACTAAGAATAATATTCAGGGTGCTAGTGAGGTTAATGCAGGCTAGTGAGATTAGTCTGTACTAACCTTACTATCACTCTGAATATTATTCTTAGTTCTGTTTCTTAACTTGTGTTAAGAAACCATTTTCTTAAACATGGTTGTTGTAAGGGTATGTGAATATTGTAATTCACATAGATGTCTGTATGAAAACTGATTTGGCAGCTAAATACTTCCTGAGTTCTGAACATACAGAGACAACATGTTAATATCTTTTTTTCCCAACCTTGAGTGCAAGTGTGTGTGTTTACAACCTTGCCGTCTACGTCTCCCCTATCATGGGATGATACAAAAGCTGCAGGTGAAGACATTCTTTTGCTGACTGTCATAGTTACATGGTGTTGAAATGCCAGTAGTCATATGAGGATACGCCTGTCTTTTGCTGTCCTGTTTTGTGAAGGCCTTTGATGACACCCTAGCAGGATAGAGAGATTTAACCAGCCCCAGGCAAATCCAAGGTGAGTAGTGCTCATTGGGAAACCTGAAAGCTTGTTAGGGTTGCCTCATGAACAGATTTAGCTTTGAGAAGCCAAGCACCTTTGTCATTTCTGCTTACTGTGGACTGTGTAATGCTGGCAAAATTAAAAAGAGTAAATCTCACTATCAAGTTGATGTGTTGAAGTGGACAGAATATACGTAACTTAAATACAATACTACTAAGGCTTTTCTGATGTTAGCTGAAAGTGGTTTTTTTGAGAATTTGTGAATTACATAATTTTCTTTTCCATTTAAAGTAATTTCTTTTTTGCTAGAAAGAAGATGGAAAGAACTTGAGCGTTTACTTAAAACAGTGGGGAAAAGTAGACTCAATTTATCATAAACACATGTCTTTCCAATAAAACAGAGGTACTAGTAACACTGTAAAGTTTAGAAAAGGCCAAACAGTTATGAAGAAGGTGAAGGAGGTGCAGTTTGTTGATCAGTGCATGTGTGGTCTGTGGGTTTGTCTCTCTTAAAACGTAAGTTTCCATTTTCTTTCTAGTGATTTTATACGTTGTATATGCAGTAGGGGAATATGCGTCTGAGTTTAGGAAGAGGTATATATTCAAATTTTACTCATGAAGTGGAATGTTGGTAATTAAAGGTGTGGAAGATATTTGTGCCCTTCATGTCTTACAATTTACAGCTGTAGCGTCATATGCAGTGCATGACAAAAGGTCCTGAAACACGCATTTAAAAGTTCCCTAGGATATCCGCTTTTGTTCCAGGAGTCCAAGCCTTGCTGTCACTTGTTTGTGTATTGCAATAGCTTGACAGGTGGTGGCATCTCTAAAACATCTCTTCCACCTCTTTGTTAGTGGAGCCCGAGTGATACTGTTGAAAATGCACCTTTTTAAAGAGATTGTACTGATATCTTACTTTGTTTTTGTAATGGAAGGAAGTCTTCTAGATTCACGGAAGTAGTTTAGAGGAAAAGAAAAAAGAAAAAAGCCACCAACCAACTGCTGTGGTCTCCCTTAGATCAAGAGCAAAATGATGTGTACTATAAGAACCATCAAAGTGTACTATGATAACTTCAACTGTTGTCTTCTTGTTAAAGGTGACTATAAAGTTCAGAAAACACTTGTTAAGAGTCAGACATGCATTTGTAGGTTGCATGTCAGTTGTAGGAATACAAGATATTTCCAATATGTAGGAAATAAGAGGAGGACTAGCAATAAGTGCTTTTTGAAAAGCTTGTAAAGGCCCTCTTGTGGCAGGGGCAAAAAATAAAGGAAATAATAAAGGAGTTTGTACTAGAGCATGTTGTCACAAACACAAAAATATTATTTTGTGCAATTGAACAATCTGTCCCTTGTCCTCCCCTCAAAGCTGAAAAGATTAGGCAATGTTATTCAGCACTGACTCCACAGCAAGAATCCATCTATATCTGGGTTGCCTTCATTAAGATTATCTAGGTCTAGTCAGCATGTATAAGCTTGGAGAAGAGGACTGTTACTGCAAGAGTAAAATTTAATTCCTACTGGCTTTATGAGTGGTCCTGTGTTAGCTTGTGTTCTGATACTAGGGATTGGTTTGATGGTACAGGTACAGTGGTATATTGCCTTGCTCCCTCCTTTACCTCACCAACAGCATGTCTTTTCTTGTTTGACCCTGAAGATAGACAGTTGTATAACATAAAGGAGCAGAAAACTGGTTGTTACCCTGATCCCAGAGGGATTAGTTCAGTTTCCTGAACTACCTGAGAAGTCCCAGTGAAGGGAAACATGTGGCAGAAGATGCGAATAGGAAAGTGGTTCCATTCTCTGTGGCAGTTGTTGGTTTAACAATACTATTAACTTGCATTTTTAGTGCTCTGGTAGGGAAGAATGCTTTCTGTGGACACTAGCAAATTTGTGTCAATAGACCTATATAAATATTCTTCAGGTTCCACATCCTTTCCTTTCAGATAGTCCTTAGGTGCGTAAATGTAAATGATTAATTGGGTGTTTAAGGGAATTGAAATCTCAGTCGCTGTGAGAAAGAGAAAAATGATGTGGCCACCTGTTAAAACTCTGGAAAATATCTGTCCAATTTTTCATGCAAAAATCACTCCAGAATAACGTAGCCCTRAAGAAGATTACTTGTGTCAGGACAGACAGGTCTTTTGCTTGTTTGAAGCCATAATGGACCTTGCAACAAAAAGCCAGGAAGTAGCTGTGCATAGCACAAGTTTTCTAAGATTACTTGAGTGGACAATAGTGTTTACATTACTACTATGATCAACTTTCAAAGATATCAAAGGTATCAAAGATATCAATGCTGAGAAGAAGCTGGGCATGCCTTCAAGTGAAGCAGCTGGGCTGATGGAACTTGAGTCACTTAGGAACACCCAGAAGAAAGGATGAGTGATTATAGTGGGTGATTCTCTGCTGCAGGGCATGGAGGCATGCCAAGCTGGCATGTTGTCTAAAGAGGTTCGCTGCCTGCCAAGGCTCAGATCWGAGGTGTCATGGAAGGACTTCCAAAGCTTGTCCACCCCTCTGACTATTGCCACCTGCGACTCTTCCATGTAGGCACCAACAGTACTATCAAGTGCAACTTGGAAAGTAAATACGGGATTACAGAGCTCTGAGGATGGYGGTCAGGATGTGGCGATGCAGGTCATTTTCTCCTCAGTCCTCCTAGTGAGGGAAGGGATGGGAGGAGTAGACAGATACTCCAAGAAAACAATTGGCTGCACCACTGGTGTTAGCAGCAGAGTTTTGTTTTCTGTGACCATGGGATCCCGTTTGAAGACTGACAATTGATTGGGAGGGATGGGATCCACCTCACTAAATGGGGTGCACATATCTTTGACAACAGGCTTGCCAGCTTGACAAGGAGAGCTTTAAACTAGGAAAGATGGAGAAAGGGAAGAGTTACGGATATCATGCAGTCAGCAGAACAAGGCTGAAGTGGTGATACCTCCAGCAATTGCATGCAGCTAAAGAAGTACCTACAAGACAATATGCTGGGGAAAGCTCTTGCGCTCCTTCTGGGAAATCAGTATGCTCAGATACCTCTCTGAGGTGCCTGTATACCAATGCACACAGCATAGGGAATTAGAGATTTGTGTGCAGTCACAGGGCTATGATCTCATTGAGATTACAGAGACAGTGGTATAACTCGCATGTCTGGAATGTTGCTGTGGATGGCTAAAGGTCCTTTAGGAAGAACAGACTGGGAAGGTGAGGAGGAGGAGTCACCACCCTGTATGTGAGAGAAAAACTGGAATGTATAGAGGTCTGCATGGGGTAAGGATTAAGGGGCATATTAACATGGGCAATGTGTTATGGGCATTTGCTACCGACTACCTGATCAGGAAGGGGGAATTGATGAGGCTTTCTACAGACGGATAGCAAGAACCAGCCTCACAATCACAAGCCCTAGTTCTCATGATGGACTTAAACCAATTTGATATATGCTGGAGGAACAACATAGGAAGGCACAAACAATCCAGGAGGTTCCTGGAGAGCACTAATGATAACTTTCTGGCACAGGTGATGGAGGAACTGGTGAGGAGAAGTTCGCTGCTTGATCTTGTACTAATAAACAAGGAAAGGCTGTTTGGAGAAATTGGAGGCAGCCTTGGCTCTGGTGACCCTGAGATGGTGGAGTTCTGAGGATCCTATGAGGAAGAAGTAGGGCAGGAAGTAGGATCACAACCCTGGACTTCAGGAGTGCAAATGTTGACCTCTTCAGGGATCTTCTTGGAAGAATCCCATGGACCCTAAAGGGAGGAGAGGACCCAGAGAGCTGGTCAGTGCTCAAGGATCACCTCCTCCAAGCTCAAGAAGGGTGCATCTTAGTGAGCAAGAAGTTGAGCAAAGGGGGCAGGAGACATGCATGGATGAACAAGAAACTGATGGCAAAACTCAAACAAACAGGAAGTGGACAGAAGGTGTAAGCTAGGACTGCCCACCTGGGAGAAATAAAGGGCACTGTATGCAGGGATGGGACTAAGAATGCCAAGACCCATTTGGAGCTCAATGTGGCARGGGATGTTAAGAGCAGCAAGAAGGACTTYTTTAAATACATGAGCAGCAGGAGGAAGACTAGGCAAAATGTGGGCTGACTGCTAAATGTGGCAGGGGCCTTGGTGACAAAAGATATGGAAAAGACAGATACTGAATGCCTTCTTTGTTTCAGTCTTTACTGCTAAGACTGGCTCTCAGGAATCCCTGACCCTGGTGACCAAGGAGAAAGTCAGGAGAAATGAAGATTTTCCCTTGGAGGAGGAGGACTGAGTTAGAGAACATTTAAGTAAACCTGACATTCATAAGTACGTGGGCCTTGATGGTGTGCAGTGCACCTATGAGTGCTGAGGAAGCTGACGGACATCATTGCTAGGCTGCTGTCCATCATCTTTGAAAGGTTGTGCTGATCAAGAAAGGTGCCTGAGAACTGGAAGAAGGCTAATGTCACTGTAGCCTTCAAGAAAAGCAAGGAGGAGAACCCAAGGAGCTACAGGCCAGCGATCCTCACCTCTATCCCTGGAAAAGTGATGGAGCAGCTCATCCTGGATGCCATTTCCAAGCATATGAAGGATGAGAAGGTGACCAGGAGTAGTCAGTGTGGATTCACAAACAGGAACCAATCTGATAGCCTTCTATGATGGAATGACTGGCTGGATGGATGATGGCAGAGCAGTGGATTTTGTCTGCCTTGACTTTAGTAAGGCTTTTAACACAGTCTCCTGTAACTTCCTCATAGACCAGCTAAAGTATGGGTTAGATGAGTAGACAGTGAGTTCTGCCRTTCAGACAGTTCTCAGTCCAACTCGCAGAATTGTGATCATCAGCATAGAGTCTAGTTGGAGKCCTGTAGCTAGCGGTGTCCCCAAAGAGTCAATACCAAGTCCAGTCTTATTCAACTTATTCATCAGTTACCTGGATGAAGGAACAGAGTGTCTCCTCAGCAGGTTTGCTGATGACGCAAAGCTAGGAGGAGTGGCTGATAGACCAGAGGACTGTGCTGCCATTCAGAGACCTGGACAGGCTGGAGAGTTGGGCAGAGAGAGTAACTTACAAAGTGCAGCAAAGGGAAGTGCAGAGTCCTGCACCCAGGAGAAATAACATCATGCAGCAGTGCAAGCTGGGGGCTTATCTGCTGGAAAGGAGTTGTGCAGAGAACCTGGGAGTCCTGGTGGACAACAACAAGAGTGAGCCATCAATGTGCCCTTGTGGCCAAGAAGGCCAAYGGTATTTTGGGATGCAATAGGCAGAGAATTGCCAGCAAGTCAGGAGCAACAGGTCTGCCCCTCTATTCAGCCCTGGTGAGGTCACATCTGGAATCTGTGTCCTGTGCTGGATTCCAGAGACCTAGAGCTGCTCAGCAAGTCCAGTGGAGGGCTGCTATGATGATGAAGGGGCTGAAGCATCTCTCTGAGAAAGGCTTGGGCTGTTCAGCCCAGAGAAGAGAAGACTAAGGAGGGACCTTATCAATATGAAGGGAGAGTGTAGAGAGGATGGGACCAAACTCCTTTCCATAGTGTCCAGCTGGGCACCAGCTGAAACATGGGAAGGTCCATCTGGACATAAGGAAAAAATTCTTTACTCAAACAGGTTGCCAGAGGAATTGTCAAGTCTCCTTTGTGGAGATACTCCAAAAAACGTCTAGATAGGGTCCTGGGCAACATGCTCTAGGTGACCCTACTTGAGCAGGGGGGTTGGACTAGACAATTTACAATGGTCCCTTCCAACCTCAACTGTTCTGTGGTTATGTGAATAGTTCTTACAGCATATCTTTGAGCTCTTATCTGAACTGCTACTTAGAGCATTAACTGTTACTTCCCCTTTCTTTAGGATAGTCTGTAGTTCTAAGATACTGTTAAAGAGAACAGTTACTGCTGTTTTTTTCTTGATTTTGACACTCCTTAATGTAGGAGACCAGGTCTGTAGCCTTTCTCTACTAATAATTTTCCACTAAGCTTCTTGGAGTTTATCTGTCCAAAAAGAAGAAAAGAAATTACCAACAGCTGTTTTCAAGCAGTATTAGCTTGAAAAGTGGTATT
>NW_028185150.1:8753463-8779696 GCF_003343005.1 Rhea americana
AAAAAAAAAAAGGAACTGAGGCACACTTTGGCTCCTCCTTTCTCCCCTGCTTTTCAAAAGTCTGTTCAGGAGAAGGAAGAAGAATGGAAAAATAGATGTGACAGATGTTAATCTCTGGATTCCAAGGTTCTTGGATTTTTTTTTTGTTTGTTTGTTTGTTTTTGCTCTTTTGTCCTGCCAGAATACTCTAAAATCTGGCTGCTTTGAACCACTAGTACCGGTGATTGGCTTCACATTTTAGTTTCCAAACTATAAAACAAGTCTCTGGCTCTTTACAGTTCTGCTTTGAAGGCAGTCTGTTTGGCAATGATGGAGAAAGGATTAYTTCAATCCAAAAATAGTAAATACTATTCTTGGTTTATTTTTTCCAGCTAATATTTGGATCAAAATCCTTCAGCCTAAGGACAGCTCAACTATAAGGAGAATAGTAAAGAAAAAGGAGAGAATATATGTTCCAAAGTGTACTTTAATTTTCTTTTAATTTCATTACAGAATCCTGGATCTTATAAAACTCAATACTTGAGGAAATGCAAGTGTAAAAATTTGCAGGGTGTTTTGAGATTTACGTGTTAATATGTTGTGTAAACTCAGTATTATATTAATGATGCAATGTGTGAGGTATTTAATGTGAAATTTCTTCAAATAAAAGGAATAAAAGGACATACTGTATTTTCAAAATGGACAAATGTGATTTGAATTATTTGGAGATTAAATAATAGGAATGATAGGAAGAAGAGATACAGAAGTAGTGTGAAGACCCTACAACTGTTTAGACTTCAAAGCATTAATTTATTTTATTTTTGTGTAAATGAATCTTGAAGTTTGTGGAGGGAGGTTCCCCCTTTCACTGAGGACTGTTGTAAGATGGGGATTTTGATTGTGGTTCAAAATTAATGACTGAGAGCCTTAGCATTTAAGAACTAACTGGATTATAATCCTAGAAACTCTTTGTAAAAGTAATGTTAGTAATTAAGAGTAGTCATGGTATAAAATGTGTGCATATGTATGTGTGTATATATTTGTGTGTGTGTGTRTATATWTKTGTGTGTGTRTATATATAYAYATATATATATATATTTGTGACCTGCAAACAGAGGGTTTTAGCCCCAGTTAGAAAGTTTTTGGAAGTGCCTAATAATATCTGTCAATGATTTTTGTATTGTAGTAACACTTAATGTAAATTGATTTTTTTTCTTGAAATCTTTCTTGAAATCCTTCTAGCTTTTTTATTTTTATTAGTGCTTATTACACACTGAAGTAACATATGGCATGTTTTCTGGCTTATTGAAGAGTACTTGTGGATTTTTGGTTTTGATTGATTGGTACCTTTTGTATCTTTTGGAACACTTGGAACATTCTTTTTCCTAATATTCTGGATTTTGAGGTTTTTAGACTTTACTAACGATTCTACTCTTCTATGCATTATCCGGTTACTGTAAAATTTGGCCATATTTACAAAATATTACAAAATTTTTCTGTATCTCTGTGGCTCTGGTTTTACTGGAGCTGTGCAAAAAGATGACATATAGGCAGATTGAGCTCGTTTGGAAATTTCTTTTGTGTGGCTGTTCTCATCTGACCCTACTGTCCTGCCCTTGACAGAATGGATGCATGCATGTAGCAAAGCCTTTTTTTCCATAGCTGCCTTTCACTTCATCTGAAAATAGTTTGTAGGCTCTCCTTTCAGGAATACTGGTAGCTATTAAACCTAGCCTCACACTGTTCCACAATGGTGTTTTAAACCAGTCTACTTTAGACTTAAGTTCCTGATAATAYAATAGAACCATTTTAGTTTTTTGAATGTAGTGAAGTATCTCTTCCTTTTAAAGGTACTCTAAATAAATAAAACAAGGGTGTCCAGCTAGATGCACCTTTGTAGTCTTAACCCATAAGAGTACTTTGTCAATATAGATTGATGGTATATCAGTAGTTCATTTCTAGTGTGGCTGATGTTCTTGCCAGCATAACTGTTTGCTAACAGTTTTTTCCAGTACTGTTGTGTTACTTGGGAGAGAAACCCTCTTTGTATCCACAGTAGTGTGGGAAAAATATTTTAGGTCTGAGCTGTGTTAATATCAAACTGATGTTGACAACTCTATTGTCTACCATAGTTAATTAGATAGAAAAATGGAAGTGATTTCATTTAACTATCAGGGGCTTTGACTTCAATTTTTTAGTGCTTACTAGACAGTCTCAATTGTGCGTTAGGTTAGATATTCCTCTTCATAGCCTGCGTGTCAAAGTAACTCTAATAAGAGGGAAGCATCTCAGCTGTTACGCAGAAACCATAATATTCTGGCCATTGCCTGTATGGGCCACATTTAGGTCTCCAAAAATTGCTGAGTAGTGTTACCAGCTTGTCACTTTTGCCGAGTGTCAGAAGAGTAAAACTGACYGAATATTTTGTAAGTTTGTCTGCACTCCATTTGGTGGAACCATACAGCTAGTAAAACTCTAAGCAGTTTTCTATTGCACGTCTACWACAATTATCTGTAGAAGTATACAGCTATTTTTATGGTCATCGCATTGTGTTGAAATATAAATATGTAAAACATTCATCTCCCTAAAATACAGCTGGCTTCTATTAAATCCAATAGATCAGATGCTTTAGTTCTTTTACAACTGTATTCCAGAGTTGTCATGAATTTATCAGCTCTACAACTGCACTCATAAATGCATATTAAAAAACGCCACATACATACACGCACATTTCAGTGTCATTCAGGGCAGCAGTTTTATTTAATTTGTATTGCARTTGATTTTTACCTTTGAAAAAGTACTGTAAATACAGAGTAAATAACATTTCTCACTTAAAATAAAAGGAAGATTATAAAACATACTTTCTTGTTCTTCTACCAGCTACAGTTTTGTAGTTCTTGTTCATCCTTTTTGGGAAACATTGATCTACAGAGCAGAGAGACCTTTTTGTCTAGTTATGTAGGAACTGATCTATTTCCTTTTTATGTGGCATTTTTTATACATGTTTAATTTTCTAGGTACGGAATTCGCCCTGAAAATGTGATTATATATGGCCAAAGTATAGGAACTGTACCATCTGTGGATCTTGCTGCGAGGTATGAAAGTGCTGCTGTAATTCTTCATTCTCCATTGACCTCAGGCATGAGAGTAGCTTTTCCTGATACAAAGAAGACGTACTGCTTTGATGCATTCCCAAAGTAAGTTGTGGGATTTTTGTGCATGCTTTCCTTGCCTCCTACTTCCCTCCCCTCCCCCCACCCCCATTACTGAAGTTTTAGAATGAGGAAACAAGTAATACAGAAACTCTCTGAATTTTATTTAGAGAATTTAAAAAATAACTGGAGAATGATGAGAGCAAATTATAACAATAAGGAATATTTTATTCCAAAGAGTTTACAAAACTTTATAAATCTTACAGGTTTTTCCCATTTTTAATCATTTCAGTGCATATCTATTTAAAAGTGATTAGCTTTGCTATATGTAACCATTGAATGCTAACAAGGAGTTCTCTTCCAGTGAATTGCTAGTCTGAGTAGCTATAAATAGTATTTTGCGTATATTTATTTCAGTAGCAAAAACTGAAATTGTACTTGAAAGTAATACGTTTTCTTCAATTAAAATCTACTTATTTTTTTTGTCAGAACTACACCACTAGTTGGCCACTGTAAACTGTTCTACAGTAACTGTACAGTTAGAGCATATGTTTTACATATGCTACTGAAATGGCTTCCAAAGTGTTGATAAGATCTAATTTTTTAATGATTTAAACAATTTTAAATGGTTAAAACTACAATGTGTAATTAAAAAGTGAAATTAAGAGTCTCTGGTCCTTTGAGAAATTTTAATATGGCTGACTGTGTTCACAGATATAATCTTTTTCTTACAGCATTGACAAAATCTCTAAAATAACATCTCCTGTGTTAATAATCCATGGGACTGAAGATGAAGTAATTGACTTTTCACATGGCCTAGCATTATTTGAGCGTTGCCAGAGACCTGTAGAACCACTGTGGGTAGAAGGAGCAGGCCATAATGATGTGGAACTCTATGGACAGTACCTTGAAAGATTAAAACAATTTGTGTCACAGGAACTAGTGAATTTGTAATTTTCTTTGTATATTTACATATTTTTTCATTTCACTGCAGAACTGTATACCTTGATAAATACATAACATAAAACCTGAAGGTTGTGTTTTCAAATCATGTTGGTTGCCTTTATTAAATGTACARGTAATGATTTGTCAACATAATTAATGAAGGTTTTAATGCCGGTATTATAAACTGGAATTACATGATCATGCAGTCAGGCTTGACAGTTCATATTACTTTGTGTGAGATTTTTTTCTTCTTAGACGTACAAAAAAAAATCACAAGGAGTACTGTATGAAATTTTCATTCTATAAAATCAGATGCTGTAAAAGTATTGCCAAATGCTTTAGCATATCAGAAACAAGTTTATAAATACTTTTTAAACATCTCAAAATGTACTGTGACTTACTCTGTTGCACAGGTGTAAATTAAAAAAAACAGACTTTTAAGCAGTTGTCTTGTAAAAATGCGATAGCCATGAAATTTGAGCAAATACTCATGTATGTAATGAGAATAAACATGTCACTGGAAATGACCCATGCCCTGTTATAGAGGGAGGAGGTCGAAATAGATTTTTTTTTTTTTTTTTTTTTTTTAGACGGCATACGAGATACTGATTTTTTTTTTTTTTTGACGTGTGCTCTTCCGATTGCTTTTGTTAGTTGTTTTGTTTAACTTAAAAGGTAAGGATCAAATTTACCCACTTATTTTCTCAGTTGTCTTGGCCCAGCCTAAATACTGTCACAAGTTACCAGTGTTACTACATAAATATCATTCACATGATTGCTAYTGAGGCCACTAAATACTTCTTCAAAATCAGTAAGACTTTTAGAGCTTAGAAAAACTTTTTGGACAACATAGTTTTAAACATTGATTGTGTAGAGATGCAGTATTTCAATAGAAAGAACCTGGAAGTTTATCCAACTTTGTAATAAACACTTTGCAAGTTTGCAGTTGTCTGTTTGGGCTTACTTCTGGATGTTTAGTGTAAAAGCTTATTATTTTTTGAGTATTGTATGGAAATTTTACTAATCACTCCTGGACAGTGTGGGGAGGGGCCAGTAAAAAATTGTTTGACATTTTTCTATTAACTCATAGTAAAATAAACTTTGTAAGTTGCCTTTCCCTTGAATGCATTTTGCTTGAGTAAAACTATGAAAGATAAACTTAATTATATGTAACCTGATTTGTAAACAAAGTAATATTCCAACAATACACACTGTGCTTCTAATTTTAAGGCCTTACGTAGTTAATTGTTCTGCTTGTTTTTGTGATTGTTTGAGACTATTGTATAATTAAATGTGTTACCAAGTATTGTGAAGACTTTGGTTCAGATGTGTTGATTAACAGTAAACAATATTCCACACACTTGCTGTTCTTTCTTCCTTTTTTTCTGAAAAGAAAGCAATATATAATTGTGATATCAAAATAARAAATACTGTTACACTAACTATGGGAAATCTAAGAAGCAATGCAATTAACCCATTGTTATTAGTTGTTGGCAAATTTCTTTATCAGCATCTGTTGCTCTGATTACCCTTGCACTCCCATGTCTTATAATTCTTGGKTTTTTTGGTGTTTTTTTCTGCAGTTAGCTATTTAACATACAGGTTTTCTGCAGCCAACCTGCAATTTAAACGTTATTCTGTGACGAATTCAGATTTAGCTTTCAATGAAATCATCAGTGACTTCTTGTTCTGTTCTCTCTGGCTGTTATTTTAATATAATGAAATTAAGCTTGTTCTCAAACAACTTTTTTGTTTTTTTTTTTTTTGATCAAGTATGGATCAATGTGTTCTGAAGTTCAGACTAATATTCAGACACAATACTAGACCCATAGATTTTCATCTCAATTTAAGATTTTGCAATTAGAAATGTGCTTCAATAGATAATCTAACTCAGCATTACTACATCACATTTACACAGTTTGGTTTCAGTTTCTTACTGCTTCAACAACCATGTCAGATTCAGATGGAAAGCTCAACCTTTTAGGATATAAAAATCTTTTCTTTTTTTTATTATGAATTAACTCAGTTTTCAGAGCCTGCTTGAGAAATTTGCAAATAAAGAGTATGGAACTGCATGAGACAGATTGACTGCTGGTACTACAGACAAATGACCAAGTGTCATCATAGAACTATCTGATTTCTGAGTTTTTTGCAGGGCAGTACTGTGGGACCCTTTAATTGAAAGGACGAAAAAGATGGCATAACCATTTTGCTCTTGTTCCTGTGTTTTGTTAAGGCAGAACAAAAAGCCTAACAATGTTTTGCCTTYGGTTGATACAGGTGTGCTGAATTACAGTAGTAAGTAAAAATTCTGGTCTCTTTGGGGCCGCTTATGCATGGTTAATTATTGCCAGTTTATTCTGATTTGTATTTTATCCCTGATTTTTTTATATATATATATANGCCTTTCTCATAGTTTGTAGCATGTTATGACAACAAACTTGTTATTGACAAAACAGCTCTGACCTATTACAGCCAGAAAGAAAACATTCTGCATTGCGGTTGTCGTGCTTTTAAACCATCGTTTTGATGAAACTGACAATGAGCTGTTGTTTTACGTTATAAATACAATTGTCTCATGGTAAATAAGAGTTGATTCATCATTCATTAAAACGACAATGTTTGTATTTTAGAGAAAAAGAAGAGAGCATTTTGTGAACCACGTGGTCTTGCTCCTTCCCTCCTCCCCCCTTTCTTTCTTTGAAGGCCAAATATTTGACAATACACTTTCCTTCTAGTTTTGGAAGGCTGGCAAATCAAGTTTAAAAACAACTTCATATATGTAAAATGTGAGATCATTTATCAGACATATGATCTTTTGGGGTATGTTTGGGTCCTGTGCCATCAGAGGCACACCAGTAGTCTGCGCTCCATTTATGGTTTGCCTGTGGGAGCAAAGTGATCTGGCACATGTCTGATTAGTTACTGTTACTGACTGATATCAAAYCTACTTTCATTTTCAAGCTTTTTAGTGAAAGTTTTGCATGCTTGTTTTGTTTATTGAATGTCATTGTGCAGTGAGGCTAGCTGCTCAATGCCTTCTGTGATTAAAAAAAAAGATGCAGATAAAAAAAAACCTCACTGTATGATATGCATTGCTAGTGAGTATATGTTTTGATCAACCAAAAAGACAAATACAAGAAAACTTTAAAAAGAGAAGGAGGAAGAAGCATCCTGAAGAAGTATGGTATATAAATCCTTCTTTAAATGGTTGGCAGTGGGTATATTTGTGTATCATCTTTGAACAGCAGCCTAAAAGTGAAGGAAACTGTTGAATTACAAAAAATAATCTTCGTTGAGTGCTCCCTATTACACATGCTTCACCTTTCACCACAACAGCAGCGACAAAAAAACAACAAAAAGATACTCTAGAAAAAGCCCCCATCTGGCTGTCTTCATCTTTACACCATCTGTGCTTGATGTGCTATTGCAGGGACTGACTATAATACCAAAATTTATACCACAAACAGCATCATCAGATCTTACACTGGTATCCTACAACAAAAGGAATATTGAGAAGCTAAATGGAGCACAGGCATACTATCCTAAAATAGGAAGAAGTGCTTGAAAGATGTTCTAAACCTTCCTAAAGGAGGGTTACACTGTGGCCTTTGTACTTGGCAAGCAATTGATGAGCCTGAATCTAGAGAGTTTTCTGTTTTTTAATAAAATTGATGAATAAAGATTGATCTACTTGACTTGAATAGTGATTATGAAACAGAAACACAAGGTTGTTTACATTCTTGTGGGGGAGTCGAAAAGAGAAAGCTTTTCATATGTTACTAACAATACCTCACAGGCTTGTCTCCCTTCATTTAAACAGATGAGGTAACAAAGTCTAACTTGTTCTTTAAATTGTTAAAAAATTACTATGAAAAATCATTGAGCATAAGTAATCTCAGATTGAAATTTCAGCATGAARTGACTTCAGAATCCTTGACAGAGGTGAAACTTTTTTTTTAACAATTTGCACTGAGAGAATATTAATTATAAAGCAGCCAYAGAAAGAAATGAAGCTTCCTTGCAGAGAGATTCTATTCTATGATGATAAAATTCTGCAATGTACCAATGTACCTTGCGTAAATGGGGGGGGGGGTTTGTTTGTTTGTTTTTGTTTTTTGCATTTCTGAGGTAAGACCTCTTGCCTTCCTTCCTGTGAAAGGAAGGAAAATTCTAGCATATTGCTGAGAAAATGCCAGGGAAAACTGTTAAGGAGCAAAGTAGCATAAAAATGTTCTCAAGTGATTTTTCTGCCAGAGAGGAAGGAAGGAACCTTAAGAATTTTTTTTTTCCTAGAGCTGTTAAAGTATAATAATCTAACTTCAAAATAATTGAAAATTTTCAAAAGAGTTTTCTTGTCCAGAAGAGGTTGTGTTGTTGCCAGATTAGACATTATTCAAAGGGAGTTTGGTTTTTATAATGTGTCTTGTTTCCAAATCTTTCTTGCTTACAGTGGGCAAGTAGTTTTCTRACCTTCAGCACTGAAGAAAAGACACTGAAGAGAGATTACGCAAGATGAGATCAG
Source organism: Rhea americana (assembly GCF_003343005.1). Taxonomy (NCBI): domain Eukaryota; kingdom Metazoa; phylum Chordata; class Aves; order Rheiformes; family Rheidae; genus Rhea; species Rhea americana. The sequence goes on from NW_028185150.1 coordinate 8,762,065, forward strand.
CTTGTCTTCTTACTATGCTAGGAGTTATGCATGATTTAAGCAGGTAGTTGTGTCCTGTGTTCTTCTAGAGCATAGGGCATACATATATGAATGCAAAGTACAWCTCACAATCTTCCAAAAGCTACAAATGTTTTTTGCCCCAAGTTTTTTTAAAGTATCAGATAAATAGTAAATTTATTATGTTATTCTTAAAAAATATATACCAATGAACCCATAGAGGTTTAAACTAAAATAGTGTTACAAGTTCATTATAAAGATGAAGACCATTCAATCAGTAATTCATATAGTACCTCAAAGGCATATAATGGTAGCACAGGTATTGGCAAGATACCTGTTACTCTCCACTGTGAAGTAATGGAGAATTATTCTTAATTATTTTTTGTAAAACATTAGCGTATTATCGTAATTTACATAGCAGCTAAGAAATTAAATTTGATCAGATGAATGCGTATATACACCGTTATCTTTGTTAAGCATTTCAAAGATCGTAGGTGAGACAAGTCATCTAATTTTAAAGATCCTGCAGTCTAAGTACATTTTAAAGATACAAGACATTCAAGGCAGAGCAGAGGAAGATGCACTCAATCTCTAGCAGCTAGTCAAAGTATTACTGGATTAGAAGTGTTTGAATATAACTGAAAAAAATTGAAAATATTGAAACTGAATATATGATACATTGTGATTTTTGACCCAATTCTTAATTAAAGTAAGTTTTTAAGGTCCATTTAAAAGATTCTGCACTGTTCAGAATAGGAACAAAACTCTGCTGGTTGCTGGCCTGAGATGATCTCCCACAGTGGTTTTACTTTTTAGTATTGATAGAGATGTTTTAGTGCATTAGAAGTATATTTAGAAAACTTTGGGGCAATAAAGCCTAAGTGCTGGCAACAGCAGAATTGGTTGAAAAGCAAAATGATTATCTAAGATGGCACATGATAATGCTAAATATATAGTTTATTCTCTCATTTAGCCTTTAGTCAGGTCTTTTGTGTCCTGCTGCACAGAAAGGGCAGAATATTGCACCATTTATTTGCTAGATTTGTGTTTATTTTATAGTGACACTTAGCAGTAATTTTAAGAAAGGCCACTTCTTCTGAGTTTTATAGCCTATCTAGTGGTGTAAGACAGAATATCTGTAGAATCAAGAATAGATCAATAAAACTGTCTTTAAAAAAAACATGAATTCTATTTCTGCTGTAGTGGTAGATCCCTCTTTTTCAGTCTGCACATAAAAATAGGTATGTAAAACAGATAACCTGTCATTCTGAAACCTAGATCAGTTCTGGAAAACAAAACAAAAAAAAAAGAATAATTCTGAGAGCTAGAATACAGCCTACTTGTAGGCTGTATTTCATGTGTTTCTCTGCATTCACAAAGGCTAGAAATTTAATCTGTTTTAGAATAAAGTTGAGATTCTGATGATAGTCATTTGTCTTCAGTAGGGGGAGCTCTGAGAGACATGAGATATCATAAGACATGGCAAAACCATGAGGACTGGGAAATCTGATTATACAGTTTGGGARGCACCTCCAAAATAATGCTGTTAAGGTAAATGTTAAATCTATGCCAAGGCCATTTTAGACACTAATGTTACAATGCGTTATTACCATGCGTGGTTTTCACTTGGTAAGGAGATGGATTTCATGTAAGGTATTGTTCATGAATAACAAAGTCGTATTATAATCACCTATGACTCCGTGTGACCTTTATGGTTGTTTTCTACAGAAACTTGCCCAAATAGATTTGTTTGCTTAGCTGTTTGGGGAACAGCTACTCTTAAGAAACAATCAGCTATGAACAGGGGTGTTCATGTGTGAACAAAGTATTATGGTTCATTTCTGATTATTTCTTAGTCATTGATCATTTCCAGGCTGAGTTGCTGCTTTCTCTTCTTTTAAGTATGTGAGGAGTGGCCCACCTATGAGAATGTGTTTAATAAYAATTTGTTCTTCTGTTTAAACTTTATCACCCACTCAGAAGCATAACCAATACTGCATGAATTTGAATGATCAGGTTTTATAAATAACAAGAAATCACTAGGGTGCARTATGTGTGCAGGTTACAAGGTGCAATGTGTTTATATAAGCACTTGATTAATATTTTCAAATAAATACATTTCCATCTTTCAGTATCAACTCACAAAATACTCTGAGCCAGACYGCCAACTGGTATATATCTGTATAGTTTCATTGGGGTTAAGATATTATTTAGGAAGCTGAGAACTTGATTCTTGTTCATACCTGGCTGCATTGTACTTTTTTGTGCTTCGTATGTCTATGGTTTATTTGCTTGTTCCTATTAGGTCTAAATAAAGAAACAATTCTGGTCATGGTGGGACCAGAATTCTGGACCAGAGGTCTGTACACACATCTAAGTCTTGTGTTATTGCATTTTTTTAATGCTGTGTAGGCATTTGTAAGGTGCTTAATCTCCTTAATCATTTTAGTTGTCATTTTCTGCATTTGATGAGAAGCAATGATTAGAACTGCACAAAGGGACTGCACAGGAACTGCCCACTGAAAAATCAGGCATATGCTTTCAAATAATCTGATAAAGAAAGAAGACTCAAAGTATAGAAGTATAGAATTTAGCACTTGCACATATGATGGACCAGTACTCTCAAAGTATTTTTATTAATTTTAGAAGCTGAAAGTATGAAAAAGGGGGTGACATTTAATGGAATATTGATGCCAGTAATGTTTCTGCAATAGAACCATTAAGGAAAATCCTTGTTAGAAGGAAATATATTAAAAAAGAAACAATAATCTCCAAAGTGTTTTGTTTGGTTGGTTGGTTAGTTGTGTTTTTTTAGACAATTAAATCAGTCAAACCATTGTTCAGCATGTATTTGTGGCAAGGAGGGATATTCATCTTTAATTTGTTAGTGAAGTTATCTCATATGTGCTGTAACATTTTGATATGTATTTTTTTGACCAAGGATATGGGCCTACATAGTTAATTCCTGTAGTAGTCCTTTTTTTTAGCTCTTGGAATTTTTCTAAGTAGCTAAGTTAGTGTTTTTTAGCTTATGTTTCATTATACCTGATAATTTCTTACACCGTTGTGTATGTTGAAACAGTAAGAGCAAAGACTTTTTGAAAATTACAGCAGTGGAGAAGCAATGTAAATAATCTCAAATACTTYTGACTTCTGACCACTGAGTCACATGTTGCCAGACTGCTTACTGTAATTATTGCTATTATAACAATACTGTAATTAAAATAATGTGCTGTGGCATGTAATCGGATGAAGAATACCTGTGAATATTGAGAGTCTTTTCCTGAATTTAGATGTTCTTACACACCATTTTTCCTTGCATATTTTTACCTCTATCCTTTTGTCACCTTTGCAGTCTGTCTGGCTGTCCCTGTGCTAGTCTCGGTGCTTCACAAGAAGGTCAGTCCACACAGAAATCTCCCAGCCTGCTGCCAGAAGTGGCTAAGGCTTCACCAGCTGCACATTGTATTCTGCATTTCAGTGTTGTGGAGGACCTCAGACAGGAAGGGACTTGTTGCAGCAAATGATCAGCTATTCCTGCTTTCATAAGCTGAGCGTTGTTGCCAAGAGAAGGGGTAGCCGGAAGGCTAGAGGAAACACAACACCGCAAAGGCATGTCTCTACTCCCAAGTATTTCTCTCTCATCTTGTTATGGAAAAAGAAAACAGGAAGGAGAGGATGTGGAAAATATCAAGGTCCCATTGGGGAAAAGGAAAATGTTAAGGTGATAGAGGGGAATATAAGATGGGAAGGCCCAGCAATGGAAAATGAGAAAAAGGAGGCTGTGGTTAGATAAGGAAAGTAGAATTAGACAGAAGGGAAGATGCTGACAATCTGAAAAGGTTATGACAGAACTACACAAAATGTAAGAAAAATAAGAGGAAAAAGACAAAAGGAGCTAAGAACTTTTGACTTTATAAAATAAAACATCTTTAAGAAAAGTGAAACTAATCCAAATAGGAGTGGAGTAAGAAGTGCCAAAAATTAAAAACAGAAGGGAAGAAGAAAATGGAAGAATAAAGGGAAATGGAAGGGGATGAGGGGACAAAGCCCTACAAGTATACTACTGTATTCCAATACCTATATTTTGTCATATGTCCTTGGGGAAATGGTTGATCTGATAAAAGAGGATAAGTGTAATGGTGATGTGTATGTCTTAAAATGTTCCTATGGGAAGAGACACCTATTTTTATTTGTTGATAGCAGTAGTGTATAAGTACAAGACCATGATGCAAAGTCTCAAGTTACATAACAAGCTTTCTCCAAAGCTATAGTTGACATTTCTGGTGGCCTTAGCTTATAATACAAGGTGCAGAGTCTCTGCTCTTTGTGAGAGTGGAATCTGAGTGTTTCCAGCACTGCACAGGAATAGATCTTAATGTATATAGTTAGTACCATAGGAAAACAAATATGTGATCATTCAATCTGACTACATTTGGATTTTCTAGGTTCTTGTGATCTTATTTTTAGCAGTGAGAAGTACCAAAATTACAGATTTCCAAAAGGATCCACAAGTCTTACTGAAGGTGGTGTCCACTAGTTTGAAAGTTCCTAGTCCTGTTGAGAAAGGAAAAAAAAAATGAAAGTGTTTGCTAAAGATACTGAGAATTTTATTCAATTTAGAGGCTTGTACATTCTTCTCATATTCTACTCAAAGCAGGATCTACTAACTAAGGTGTATTTTGTAAGCCCTCTGAGGTAAACCTTTCCTCRATCATGCTTTCAGTTGCACAGATAATATTAGACTAACCATTTAAGGAATAACTTTTTCTATATGTGTTGATTCTTAAGCTTTAAATGTATTTAATGTGACTCATTAACATGGCATTCAAAACTTTACATCATACTTGGCTTTTTTGAAAAGAGTAAGTTTGAAAGCCCATACCTTCATTTTGTCATCATCCCAAGCTTTGCTTTGGAAATTTGTGTAACAAAGTTTATAGGAAGATACAGCCATAAGCAAACAAGCAGAGACTTCTGCTTTAGGAATATTTCTCTTTAATAACATTTACATTAAATTTTTAATATTATTAATTTCCTCACACCCAGAAGTAGCCATTTTAAGCAGCAACAAACCTCAATGATGAAAATTATATGAAAACATGCTAAAACAGTGGAGTTTTTAAAGGTGTTTTTAAATTAGATTACAACTAGAGACTTTCTAGCTGTGTATATGCCCTCTGCTGGCATATACCTGAATTGTCAGAAATTAATACATTGAACATTGTAGGTCGAAGAATCTTGCAAATGGAATTTGATACAGTTCAAAGGAAGGGCTCTGGGTTTGAGTGCTATAAGAATATGTATACATATATTAAAGTCGGAAGGAAAATATGAAAATTGACTTTCTGTAGGTGATTTTTTACTTCTGTTTTAAAAATGTACTTGCATTTCAAGTGTTGGAGGTTTTTTTCCTCTTCTATGTTATTTTACATATTTTCTTGAGACACTGCATCAACTGTATTGATAGTCCCTGTGCAGAACTGGCAGAACTCTGACCCGAAAATAATTTTTTTAAATCTTCCTCAGTTTGAGTTTTCTGCTTACCATGATGGTAACCGTTACAAAACAGATACTGGGTCACATAGCATTAGACTGAGAAAACTGCTTGTCGTCTGTGTACTTCTGCATGGCTGCATCAAGCAATTACCTTCCACTTTGTTTTCAACTCACTTTATAAACATGATCCATCATTCTTTCCAACTGTTGGAGTACCAGTTGAAGATACCTTTGGGATAAAGGGGACTGTATCCTGTTAGCTATCAGTTATCCTTTAAATGGTATTTAATGGTTATACTGTTTGTGAGAGAATACAAGTTGAATGATAGCAAGACATTACTGCATTGTGAAATAAAAAAGATATTATCAATTAGGTAATAATAATAAACAAAGCTTCCATAAAGCCGTGTGTAGATGGTATGTCTGGAATTTTGTTCCAAATAATAATGCATTCTGTAAAGTTTTATAAGAGGTCTGTTTCCCTGAGGATGTTTATCGGTGTTTTGAACAAGGAAGAGTGAATGAGCTCAAACCCAGCCCAATCCGGTATATTAAAAACATATGTTGGGCCACAAAAAGTCTCCCTTAAAATAAACTAAATCAAGCCAAGTTCTTCTGATTTACCTCTTGGGTTTTGAACTTTCAAAGGACAGTCAAACTACATTGCTACCAGCTGTAACACAGAGGCTAAAAATACCGCTTTTTAAAAATGACTCAAAAGTATAATTGCTGTATTTTAGGGCCTGGGACTTCAAGGCAAACACTGAATTAAGTTTGAAGCTAGTAAAAGAGTCATGGGAGTTGACAACACCAAATACTAAATGTGCTTAAATCTGCAGTTTTCCTTATGTGCTTCTGCTTGCAGGGTCAATTTGTAGATTCCGTATTAAGGAGAGTCAATGACTAAGCACARGTGCATGAGGTTATGTAAGTGGTGGGTATGCTGGGTTATGAGACAGGAAAGATCACAGTATTGGCCTCCTTAATTCTCTGACTTCTCAGACTTTCAGTCATCTGCAGTCCAGAGGAGGAGATTTCAGTGCTGCTACTGGAGGATCAAGCGGGTTGCTGAGGGTCGGGCAGATACCAAATACAACAGTATCACGCTGACCGTATTAACTTTGCCAGGTTCATACTGAGATGTGGCTTTTCCATTGCTAACATTATCTGAATGTTTAGAAGAGCCCTGAGTCATGGAGAGCTTTCTGCTAAGCTGTTCCTTCTGACTCCCGTGGAAGAATTGTCTTCTTTTCTATGGTCCCATTATTGGTTGGTCCTGTTCAAGTTCAAGGGAAACAAAAATGGCCTTCATCTGACAGACCTGTTCAGACCCTAATTACTTCTGTAACTTAAGTTCAGACTCAAAAGTAGTCTAACAAAAGAAAAAGGCTTCCTATGAAGTCTGAGATGTTCTCATCTGCATCTAAAAGTGCTAAAGGAAAGACACCAGGATTGGTCAAGCTCCCCAGCCCAATACTGGGGACACAAAGCAGTCTGTAAAGGGAACTGCTGCCACTTTCTCGTTCCAGGGTCGGGAAAGGAGATGTTTTTAGGTCTTGATTCAGAAATGCATGGGAATGCAGACACCAAAACTGATAAAAACCCTACTTAAAATCAACCATCTATACCAAATCTCTCCCTCATGGCCTCAAAGCCTCCAACTTCTGTAAGAGCAGCATTTTGTTGAAAAAGTAAGAAAGAGAAAGCATGTAGCTACTATACAACTTTCTCATTGAGGAAACCTTTGAAAATATGGCTAGTGAAAGGGAGACTCTTCCCTCGAACTTTTTTTGCCAGGATAGAAGCAAAATTTCTTTTAAAGGGAGGAGGCAACCTCATTCTCCATGCCAGCAATTTTAGGTGGCAACTAGCTATTCCACTGCAGGTTTGGAGTAGAATATAGCAATATCTAACAGTGATGGCAGATATCAACCATATTAATCTTTTTTTTTTCTCTCTCTTCTATACTATGTGGATGCTCAGCACTAAATTTTTAACTGAGAAATCATTGTCTCGGAAATCTTTGTTGTCTGAGTTTCAGGGGCATTAGCTATAAACATGCAGTATGTTCCCAGTTGTAGGCTTTTTTTTCTCTTGCTGCATACATATATATGGACATGGATAGTAATTACTGGTACTCCCCCTAAGAGTGTTATTACTAAGCTTCAAGATTAGCACTGATGAGACGTACAGGAGCCATTCACATCTCATGCCTTTTGTTTGACCAGTTGGCAGTCTCTGTCATTAAGATGACATGCCGCCCATATTTTGAAACTTAGTTGTAGAGCTRCAGGCTTTCCAAGACAGATATTAAAACTGCCTAAATATATTTATATAGTACTTCACGAAGAAAGTTTAAAGACACTGGGTGGTAAATACATCAGATAAAATAGATTCCTTTTGGATAGAGGAGGGGAGAGGAAGGTAAGTGGTAAACAAAGGCTTAAATTTTAGAGCYCAAATAAAGGCATAAATTAAAAAAAGAAAAAGAGAGTCATTACTACAGGGCAATCCTTTAGACTTGTACCTAGCAACATGTTACTCAGCATTTGCTGTACAGGATAGGTGTGTGATGAGCAATGCTTAATTTTTAATCATACTCTAGGAGAAGGGATCTGAAGTAAAAGAAGTATACTTGAGTAAATAATAATATTTGTGTATATTTGAATTCATTATTTCTATTTCAAGTCAAGGTTTTGCTCAGAGAGGGATGTTTCTAAAATAAAAGTAATTTCTATATTGTGTCTAGCCTTCAGTTATTTTATGATTTACCATCACGTTTCTCGGTGTCTGAAAATGCATTTTCTTTGCCTGGTTAGTTGTGACAGACAAGATAAGCTGTGAGGCTGCAAGTCTTCTGCTCTGAATTCTTTCAATTAAAATGATCTTGGAGAATACTTCTAACAATAACTTTAAAAAAGTAAACAAGTGTTTACCTAGTCTTTTTTGAGTAAAAAGATTCCTAACTTTATTTCTCGTCTTGTTTTTTCTCGTCATGTGACTTTGTATACATTCAAGTAGGCCATAAAGATGTACTAAATAATTTACATAGAGGATTATTTTTTTTTATGTCCCTGAAAGCTGTATGTTAGAATGAAATGTCTATACAACCATTAGACACTAGCTGTGTCAATGTATGAAATGAATTAAAATAACAAACTTCATGTGAACTTCTGTATCTCTTGTGGAATAAACAGTYTTTTGTGCATATGAAGGAATTTGACCTAAAAGCATCCATAGCTTTAGAAAGCAAAAAATGTTCTAGTTCTTGCAGGGCTTGTTGGCAGGACCGTGGATCTCTAAGGATTCGTATTCAGATCATTGGTCCCTCCAAGGAGAGGATCCAGATTATTTCCAGTCCCATACAGCTTCCTGTTCTGCCTGATCCTGTTCAAGGATACTACTTTTTTTGCAAGTAGAAGTAGCTCTCACCATACACATTTAAGTGTTTACCAAGTTCATGCATAGACTCTCCTTGTTCAACGCTCTCATTTCAGTTTCAGTTTCAATCCTCAAACAGGTCAGGGCATTTTATTAGTTCAGCACAGGAGTGAATTCCACTGTCTATGATTCCTTACAGTTGTAAACAGTGTAAATCATATGTATGCTGGGGAATACCATATTCAGTAGAAAATGTTGGCCAGACTAGTCCTGTAGATGGTGTGCAATGCATAAAGCCTGCAAGGCCTTTTCTATTCAATGTCTGTTACGGTCCAGCCATTACTTCAGATTCTCTAACGAGTTGGTTGTGGGGCTTTTTTGTAGACTCCAACTGTAGCATGCTTTTTTGTATGATTTGGCTACATTTCTCATTTCCATAAAGCCTGTGTTTTCTGTACTTCAGAAACWGAGAAAATTCCTTTGACAGATATAAGCTGTTACTATACTACGTGGATACTCAGCTCTGAGTTTTTAACTGAGAAGTCATTGTCTAGGAAATCTATGTTGTCTGAGTTTCAGAGGCATTGGCTATGAACATGCAGTATGTTCCCAGCTGTAGGCTTTTTTTTCTCTTGCTCTACACTGCTTGCTTCATGGAGTTTTGCAGAGGTAGGACTTAACTACAAAATTTTGGTATCAATCCAACATGYGCATCTGGCTTGCTTAGTAAATGTACTTCTACAGCAGTAAAACAATAGGCAAAGGGGGAAGGGAATGGAACCAAAAAGCAAGAGACAAATGACTTATTAGTAGTAAGAGAACTTGAAGGRGGTCAGCAAAAGTGAATTTTGCTGATCTAGTGGCGTTTAGCCTCGTGTGTATAAGGAACACCACCGCTGCACAGAGAATGGTGTCCTGCCTTGTTTATGTGTTGCGTACCATATACTTTACTATGTATTCTTCCTGAGCTCCTCCCCCTGTTATTATTTATCTTAAAATTTAGATACTGATGCTTTGAGAAGACAACAGTAAATGTTCTGTTTCTTAAAGGAGCTGGTGTGTTGTGAAGTTTTTGGGTTGTTCCTTTACATGGCGCTTTTCAAGTATGGACGCATCTCAGTTGTCTATCTTTTTCAGCACTCTCTGCAGAGCAGGTTTGAATGTGAACTATCTCCTTTCCCTTTCAGTACTCATAAACATGACCAAAAAGATTAAAAAGTGAATCTGCTAAAGTTTGAGCTTCRGTTTAATTCTTAAAGTCCTTCAAAGTCCATGTGTCTGTAGGAAATCAAAAGGATGATCATCAAATGGCATTAAGTTATCTAGAGGATGCTACAGCCTATCTACATAGAGTTACCAAATAATACAGAGCTGGCTTAAGTAAACTGGCTTTATTTGTGACTGACTCAGAATAGGAACATGCAATTAATCTGAAAGGTAGAGATTTACTGATCTGATGTGGTAGCATGTAGTTGGCAGTCTTAAATATACAGTGATAGGCTCTAAACCATTGTTGCTCAGGGAATAAGGTCTTGGCATTGCAATGAATACTACTAAGCAAACATCAGCTCCGTATTCAGTGGTGGCCAAAAAAGCAGATGGAATTTGGAGATGATTCAGAGAAGAGAAGAGAATAAAAAGCAAGCATATTTTAAAACCCATGGTGGACCCATGGAGTCAATTCTGGATGCTTCTGCAATCTGGTTCCCTCATTTTAACAAAAAAAAAAAAAAAAAAAAAAAAAAAAAAAAAAAAAAAAAAAAAAAAAAAAGTAGCAGCAAAATTGGCAAAAGAATGGTAAAGGACAGATCACAAGATATGAAATGGCTTTCATGTAAGGAACAATAAACACACATTTATTTATTTGGTCAGAAAAAGAGGTGACTGAGGGAAGTGTGGCTACGTGGCATTGAGAAGGAGAACAAGGAATGACTCTTTCTTTCAACGTAAGAACTGTGTCAAAGTGGTGGTGACAAGAGGGGTATCAAATGAAACTAGTAGGTGGCTGTTCAAAACCCACCAAAAGCCAGGCAATTCTTGTAAGAAGTAACTGCACTGTGGAACTCCCTGTCATGTCACAGGACACTGTGGATGCTCTGAGTTTGCTTGAGTTTAGAAAGCAACAAATTCTTTCAAGGACTAGTGAATAGAAGTATCTCCCTGGTGATGGTGGCAGAGCTGGAAATTACTGGAGGCTGAGAGAGCAGACAACCCAGTATCAATGTTTACTTACCTTCTTCTTAACCCACATCATCAACTGCTGTTGGAAACAGGCAACAGTGCCACATGAACCTTCAATATGGCATGTGGAATCCCATTTCAGTATCACTTTCTTTATTTTTTCTTAAGAAACAGAYCTAGGAAACTAATGTAATGAAACTGTATTTTCACCTCAAGTTTTTATTTTTACAAGCTGACTTTAAAAAAAAGGCATGACTTTTAGCATTATTATCTGTTTGAATCTCCAGTTCTTTAAAGTGATTAAGCAAAGTGATTCTGCAGCAGTGCAGATGCCTCTCTGCTCTGAGAATCAAAAGATTCATTTCAGATAGGCAAACAAATGTTTCTTATTTTTACATTTGGCTTTCATTCATGTGAGATACTTTAATTCCTGTTTTTTTAGAAAACAAAAGGTCATGATGATATCCTATGCAGGGAAGCCAACAGATAACTTTTCCTGTAACAGTGATTAGCCTTTGTATTTGTTCTTTCCCAAAAGGAAAAAGGTTTAGTCAGGCATTTGGTGACACACTGTGATGATAAAAAACGGAAAATTTACTGCAAGCAAAACTCTTCGGTTTTACACACGCATATGATTGCTTTGATACAAAACAAGGTAAGCAAAAGAACTGCGATATTTTACAATATTATTTAAAAGTGTGCCTAATGTGTTTTAATGCTATTTCAGAGATGTTTTATGTATGAGAAGAATTTTGATGGCTATTACCTGAAGGTATGTCAGAGTTTAAAGCCCAAAACTTTGCACAAAGTTTTTCAATAGCAAGTATGAGAGACATACTGTACTACTGGATGGCAAATTCTGTTTTAAAATTAGATTTAACGAGCCCTTAATATGTGTTCCCTAAAAATCCTTGGGTTGTTACATTTTCAAAGATAGACAAAGTATTTTTACATTTATATGTTCCTTCTCAGAGGAAGTGAGCTACCAGCAAATGCTGATCTTCAGCACTTTTGACATGTGTCTTTGACAACAGTCTACAAACATTGTAGCTTTTTTTCCAGAACCATTTACTAATGTTTTTGAAATATGTGATATTCCTGAGCATTTCTATTTGTGAAAATATGTATATTGTCCCTTATCAGCTATGTAATAACTAACTTTATAAAAAAGAAAAAAACCACAGTTTTAAAGTGTTTTCTGCTTACCGTATACTACTGGTTACAAAAAGCAAAATCACTCTCAGTTAAGATCAAACTCAAGACTAAAAGTTTCAGGACACAAATTTATTGGTTAGAAATAACTATGTGTAACATCAAGCACAAGAGATGAAACAGAACCATAATGGATATTCCAAATAGTCTAACTGGAATCTGGTAAATAAACTTATAGAAAATAATGTATTAAACAGTTTTCAGTCCACCTTATAGTTTGTGAAATGTCTTGTAAGAGCTCGTAATCCATTATTTGTCAAAAAAACCTGACTAATATAAAAAGCTCTGTACACTCTTTTTACTTAAGAGTACACTACTCCAAACACAACCCACATGGGACTGACTAGACACAGGGTCTATGTGGTATTGTTTCTGCTTCTTGACCAAATAAGCATGTTCATAAGGTCCATAAGGTTACATTTCTGATAAAAATGCTCACAGTTACTCATTTAAAAATTAGTTTAATATTTTCATTAAATGTATGCCAAATTTGCTATTTCAGTTTGCTAATAAATTCAACATATATATAAATCCAACTCATGTTAAAGTAAGTACTGAAGAAACTTGGAAGGTGAACACCTTTCCAAAGAAAGCCTTCCCACGGAAAATGTTTAAAGAAGGAAGGCAATTGGATTACATGTTTTTAATAGCATTGAACCAAAATGTAAACATAATGGGAAGATAGTATCTGTATTTCTTAGTATGAGAATACTCAAATGTTTTGCTTGGTATGAAACTGTGACTTTGAAACTGTGACTTAATGATTTTACTGATTCACTATGAGTGTCTGATTACAGAGGAGAAAATCTGAAGTTCATAGAAAAGTTTATCAGTTTTTCTTGCAGGATTTCAACAGATTATAATCTCTATGTGACTCTGAATCTTGAAATTCTGACATGCTTCTCCACTGTAAACTTCTGATAACAGCTGGAGTGAGGGGGGACAATGTAAGATAGAATTGTGACAGAACTCAGGAACAGATCATTAGTCAAAAAAGTGATTTGGGCCTATAAATTGGTGCCTGTGGTATGCTTACATTCAAGTAATCTTAATAATTATAAACAGATGGAAAACATCATTTGTCAGCCATCATGTAATACTTTCTTCTTACTACTAGCAAATTGCACAGAGTTTAGAATTATATATTTAATACAAAAAAGAGTGATTTGAGACCTCTGTTTGTAAAGCTGTGTCCTTCAAAGCCATGAAAAGACTTTGTATGTTGCAGTGACAGCAGATAAGCAAATCCTTTACAAATCTTTTACAGGTAGGGTTGACTCAGAGCTGCTTGGATATTGCAATAGATGAAAAGTCTCCTTTGCTGGCCTGGGCAAATTGTCCAGTGATGCCCCCAGCAGCTGGAAAGCTAGGAGAGGATACTTTTAACTTGCAAGCTATCTGTGTTTGTGATGGGTATATGTGGGGAATTTAAGCTATGCAGTTGAAGGTGCTTATTATTCTTTAGTGAAAAATTTAAACCCGATACTCACCCCMGGCACATCAGCTTGGGGGAAATGTGTAAAATCCCTGAAGCACCCAAAGCGGACACTGCAGTCCTGCATCTCCTGCCAGCATCGCTGCTGTGGGGCAAAGAGGCACTGTCACTAACACACGGGAATTTGTGTCAGAGCAGTAAGAACTGAACCCAGACTTCTGAACTCCTAAATGAATGTGTTTGCCACCTACAGGGGTTTCTTGTCTGTTTTTCACGCTACTAATTCCAGTAATAATAAATCAGGTTTCTAATGACTTTCTTTACATTTTCCTATAGACCTAAAAAGAGAAAATGAGTTGTGCATTGCTTTGTTTTGACATATATAAGCAAAAAGGCATGACAGCTAAGAAGTTCTATAAGTACTAACAATTTTTCATGAGCCAGGGAAGATTATACAAGGGGAATTGTCAGAGGGGAATGGCGACAGATTGTGAAACAGGAAATTATGCTGAAAGTACTCTGTATTAAAATCCGGTTAAAAATTATTCAAACATTTCCACAAATATACATTTTAAGCTCTTTTGTCTTCCTTTTTAAAACTGTTGTTATACTTTGCTAGATGTTGTTAACTTTGGTTAAAACATAGTATTTGAGAATTTGAACAGGCTTTCACCAAGAGCAAATTTCCCTTCAACCTAGGCAGCCTTTGTATTATTTAAGGAATTTAACTTTTCTTTGCCACACGACATGTTAGACTCCCAGAGAGGTAATTAAAAATCCGTATGTTTAGTAAAATAATGTAAAACACAGCTACTATATGGAAAAGGTATTACCACCGAGTACCTGGGAAGTAAGCCAGAAAGGCTTAAATAAGGGAAGAAATATGTGTGTTTGTGCTCTTATCCACAATACACCAACAGTAAGCTTTCCTGATTCACAAAGCTCTGGATGGGAATTCAGAGAAAAGGTCATAATTTTTGCTAACAACTGAATCATACTTGCCACTGCCCCCTGGTCTACCAGTACTTCATTTTGTTTAGGAGGACAAAATTGGCTTCTTTCTTACTTATTTTGAAATGATCAGACCATATTTACCATATCAATGACCTCCTTTAAGTGTATCTTTTGCTACTGTTAAGCTTTTTAGGATATCCATTTAGCACAAGGATTTATCTGCTTAAACTCAGAGCAGTGTGAGTAAAGAAGTTGTACTAGATGTCATGCTTTAGTGCTACAGATGGGCTTGACACAGATTTCAAATATTCAGGTAATCTTTAAATCAAGTCTTTCACATGCTTACAGAGTTTAGAGATTGTTTCATTCAAATGCGTCTATCACATTTTAAAAATTATAGCTAAGACAAGACCTTAATCAAATGATTAATTCCATTCTATAAGATACCTGGCATTTTTACAGCTGGCAAGTATTTGTGATTTGCCTAGGGTTAATAGGTATGTGTGTGTGTGCATGTGCATGTGTGTGTTCACCTGAATGAAATACGGGAATCGCTAAACAATACTGGACTTGCAAACAATTGCAAACCCACGGCCATTCTCATTTGATCCCATCTCAGATAGACAGTCGCAGTGCAAGACCTCTCCTCGGAAAAGAAAATGGAAAAATAAAGTTATACCCATGTGAGATAATCTTTCTGATAAAAAACCTCTTCGAATACTGCTTGAGACTGCTTTATGCCATGAATTATAAGGATTTCTGTGGGTGTACAGATTGTGTACATATAYACATACACAATCTATATTTAACTTCAGACTACCTTATGCACATAAAAATGTTTCTGTTTTATTCCCCTCTGTAATCAGTGCCAGAAACCCAGTGTGCCTACCACACAGATCACTGAAATACGCACTTTGCAGGCTTAGGACTCGGAGTGATGATTTTGTGTTTTTTGCAGCTTGATGTCGTATGCAAGTATATCAAAAGTAATTRATTTTTTGTATTCTTGGGCCCATAGCTTTCTAATGGATAAGCAATATGTTCTCTGTTAATGAAAAACAAAAGTCTCTGAAGAAAAACACATTTTAAGTTTTGTCCTACTATTTACTGAGAACAGGAAACATATCCATCTGGCCAAGTTGCCTTTACAGAATTYTTGCTGAAGTACCACATTAAGTAAAAATAATATTTCAAAAGAAAGATTAGCCTTACTTCTAATTATTTAGTTGAATTTGGGGAGGTCAAAAATTAAATTATGGGAACATTTTGTTACAACAGGCATTCTCAAAGAGTAATTCAGGCTGGGGTTTGGGGGGCTTTTTTTGTTTTGTTTTTGTAGAGGATTATCTAAGAAGGATAAATTAAAGAGTGCCTTGGTAAGGGGAAAAAAAAGGCCCAAATTTCAAAAGATCAGATATATGCTAAAAAACAGAACATGCCATAGTGTATATATTCTGTTTTTGCCAGTTTAATTGCATGTGAAACTAAGGCAATTTTCCCATTAAACAGGCAACTGAGCTAATAATTCATCATCTACATTTCATGAACAAGCATTCTATCCCATGTGTAAATTGGATGTCCAGTGCCATGCTGAGTTTTTCTTTTTTGTTAAATTGGGCACTTTGCCAGCTGAAATGTTTGAATTTCACACCAAAGAAAAATAAACTGCTTCCAATTTGACTTGTCATTCAACCAAGGTCATTCACAAATGCAAACAYGCAATTTGCCTATGCACTTGCCAAAATGAGGCAAAGATTTAGGATTACATGTGTTAGAAGGACTGTGCTCCTTGGCATTTGAAAAATAAAGCTAGAGTTGGACAAGTGGTAACACAGAGACATGACCAAAGAGAGAAGAAACTGCCTTACTCGGATAGCTAAAGGGTTGTCCTCACTGTAGCRAGAAATTCATCTTTTTCACGAGTTAAGGACTGTCCCAGCCCATTTTGTGTCTCTCCACACAAAATCTTGAGTAATACTTTAAATCYGAGACCTGGCAGCAAGGGGCTGAGGCCCAAGCAGCGGGGAGGACCTGCAGYGGGCGCAGCTGCTCGTTCAGCGGCTCGCCGCGCTGCAGCAGTTCCTCGGCCCAACAGCTGCCTGCATCTGCACCGCCCCGAAGGCTGCAGCCCAGGTGCAGCGCTCCGCACCGCGGGTCCTGCTGCGGGACCGCAGCCCCAGCTCGCTGAAGGCGATCTGCAGTCTGTTATTTAGTCACTAGATGTCTCCATACGCTGCAAGCAAACACAGGATATGGTGGCTGGTAAACAAAGAAGAAATAGCTAGAACTAAAGTTACGCGGGGCACTGTTTATGGGAATATAAATGAGTTATCACTTGGTATCCAGCTGTCTGGAGAGCTTCCAAGGAAACATTTATGTTGGAAAATGCTGGCTGTTCTTCCCGTTCATTCAAAGCATCTTGGATCTGATTTTTTTTTTTTTTTTGATTTCCAGTGAGGCTGGCCCAGACCTCGGCACAGTGGGAGGGGCGGGAGGTCCCAGGCTCCAGAGCAGCCCATTGTCGGAGCCACATCAAAGCGGACAACCTGGGGGGCTGCGGCGGCCCGGCGCGAGGTAAGTCCCGGAGCTCCCCGCTCCCGCCGATCCCGCAAACGAGATCGCTGGGTTGTTTTTTTTATTTTTTTTTTTCTGCAGGCACTGCCGCCTTGAAATTCAGAACATTTGGGGGTTTGGTCTTGGTCCAAATCGGACTTACCAGAGCACGTGTGTGCTCTCGTTCCATCAGTATCTCGTTTTGCGTTTTTTTGTTTGAAAAAAAAAAAAAAAAAAAACACGAAAGGAGGACGTTCCCCGCAGCCAGGGTCAGGGTTCCCAGCCAGCTCTGCTCCTGGGTCAGGCGCCGTCCGGGCTCCGACTCTTGCGAGCAGCTGACGCCGCGTCCCCGCGGAGCCGGGTCCGCCCGCGCGCAGCCATGACCCGCTCGCGCTTCCCTCCCTCCGCCGCCGCCGCCGC
>NW_028185150.1:8780281-8802737 GCF_003343005.1 Rhea americana
GAGGAGCGCGCGCGGTGCCGCGCGGCGCGGGTCGAGGTGTGCGCGGAGGCGCTGCTCCGTGCTCGGCGTCTTGGAGGCGGATCTGCGGCACGGATTCTGGAAAGGCGAGGGATTTTTGCCTGCCTTACGAGCTGCGGGAGTGAAATAGCATCTGGGGCTTGGCGAAGATAAAGCAATAAAAAAGCCGAAGCGGTGCTTGAAGCTGCTAGGTAGCATCAGTTAGGTTTCAGCGCAGAAAAGGGTTTATAGCAGTCTGTCCCTGTGTGTAAAATGGCCCGTCTGTAGCCTGACTTGAACCAGATAGCAGTGGGGAGGAGAAAGAGACTCTTCTTACGGAGCCTGTAGGTCTCTGAGCTGCTTTTTTTGCAGGGGCCCGTGTGCAGCCTGTGTGAGCGCAAAAGCTTCTGCCAGGTAGAGTTTGGGCTCCGCGTTTAGCGTGTTTCTCTTGCTCTCTCCCTGCCAACTCAGCATCCAGCAGAGCATTTGTCGTGGGCTCCATCTAGGCAAAGTGCCCTGGAGAACAACAGTTTTATACGAACTAAAGGCAATTTTTTTTTCCCTTTATTTTTTGTTTCCTTTTTTCTTTCTGAATCACATTTACGGTTCAGGGCAAGATGACTGTTTGAGGCCCCTGCTGAAGTGAGACTGCAGAAATGCTCTCTGAAATCTAGCACCTGATCAGGATATTGGCAGAGTGACTATTGTTGAGACACGTGGATAGGTATTTTTTTCGGTTGGGGACTGTAGGGCTTTTTAATTGTGAGTATCACTTTACATTCATAATAYTCTGTGGGGAAGTGGTGGCAAGAGTTGCCTGAAAGCTTTTTCATCAGACTTGTTGCTATTTGTTGAATGTTGAAGCTACTACGTGGTAGATGATGGTAGTGGTGACCTCTGTGTGAAAAGAACTGTGTTGTGTTTAGCAGACACCGTGAAATCTTCCAGAGGTGTCCCAGCTGTAGCTGATCCCATGACTGGAAGAGGAGGTTCGATTTCATTTTTTCAAGGATGGGATAGGAGAACAAAAAAAAAAGTTGGTTTTCCTCTAATACGTGAATGTAAAAATAGGTGCAGTAGAAAGAGATTTATTAATTCTACAAACCTGAAGAATAAACCGCTGGGTATTCTCAGTCAGTTAGTAGCCTGATTTTTTCAAAATCTTGTTTGATATGTATTTGAATAGCTTATATCTGAAAGGAGATTAAGAGATTTTGCTTCTGTGGGTAATGATAAGTTCAGAAGGATGGATGCTTTTCAGTCTAATTTAAGTGCTTGAAAGCAACATTATTATTATAAAAGATGCAAATATATACTTTCATTCCTTGGACAATCTGGACTACTTGAAACATTCTTTAATAATGGATAATAACTTAAAAATTTTTTAATATCCAATAGTCATTAAACTATCTTTATTAAGTATCCAGCATGTTGTAGGAAACTATATACTAAAGAGTTTTAGCAAACTATTTTTCTGCATTTTAAGTCGGTGTATTCTCTACTTCTTTGTGTTGGAGTCTCATTTGCAAAAAAAAAAAATGTATTTTGCAGCTTGTTATTTTTACTTAAATGTGAAGAGCCATAAAGGAGGGGTAGTAAAAATGTCATGGATGTTATGCAGTGAGTCAAGTATGTTTATCTGATTTGTTGAACATGAGGTAGCCTCATGCCTCTTTACTGGCACTGAGTGGATCCCAGCTGTCCTTCCTCTTGGTGCTGCTGCCCTCCTCCCTACCGCTTGTCCCCTGCTTGCAAAATCTCTTCCAGCTCGGCCTCTCCTCTTTATTCGCCTCTAAAATGGACAATTCGCAGAGCTCTGCAGACCAAATTGTGCCGTTTTACACAGGAGGTGAGGGGAGGAGATCCTCTTTTCACCTGCTGTGTAGCAATCGCTAACTGTTGGAGCYGCAGAGCCGCAACCTCCACAGCTGGCTGGTGGCATCTTCTCCTGCCCGTCAAACTACAGGGCTCCTCAGATCGCTGGCTTCATTGTGCATCTCTGCAAGGAAACTCGGTCCAGAGCTCTGTTCCTCACCTTTTACGTGATTACGTCACTGATTTAGAAACTACTGACATAAGAGTGGGAAAATTATCATCTAGTTAGTCTCACTCCCTGCATGTACAAAGGATATGATGGCAGCACATGATGTTACATAGTTGTCTAAAGTGTGTCTCTGAAGTTCATTATTTGGATTAGCAAAGACAATTCCATAAAATCATTTAAAATATACATCAAAAGCATATCTTTCAGCTTCTTGTTGGTTGAATCCAATCATGAGTAAATGTAATAGTAAAGTCCTTTACAAGTTATGTTTTACTGGAAAGGATTTCACTATTGATTTAGTGGAGATGTTGTTGGCAAGACAGATGGAGATGACTTGTTCATAGATATGGATTTATTTAAATATTTTCTTGGAACAGTAATACTAAGAAAAGAAGTTGAAGAGGAATAGAAATCTTCAAGAAAGATGCGAAGAAGAAAAGTGATCTATTTGCCAGTGCAGAAAGGAAATACAGAAGATGTTGAAGAAAGCATGCTTTAAAACTTATATCTAATTTCGCTCCTCTGTTGTAGAGCAGGTTAACAAAAGGGAATGTACTAGCTGATTCTCTATCATTTTGACATATAAGATTTTTCTTTTAAAAGGCAATACAGTCATGCAAAATGACTAGCTGTACCTGGCAGAATATTGCAAGGCCTGGATATTAGATGTAAAGTTCTTGGAGTAAATTCCTAGAAAGGAATTTACCACAGTAATCCAAAATATGAATGCAGCCTCAGCAGAATGCATACTTAATGGTGGATCTGAAGCCATTGTTTTACTTTTAAAATTGGCTTCTATTGTCAGATATCCCAAATACTTCATTTCTCTTTGTGATTCTTACAGATGGGAGATGTCTTTGTTTTCTGAACTTACACCAAGGTCTTCAGTGCTGTGAGTTAGATCACTGTATGTTATTTACTGAGTTCTCCACTCTTCAGTATTTCTGTGACTCTGTAAAACTATGCAGAATGTAAATGTTCAGACATGCAGTCGAGTTACTGTGCATTAGCCGAACTGAGTTTTTAGGAGGCACCAGAAACAGATCAGTGTGATACTAGGGCTTTGAGCTTGCATAGATTTAGCTGGTAGTTGTCCTACCCTTCAGCTGGAGGCCACCATCCACAAATGGGAACATGTTCTCATGCATCTGCTACTGAATGCCAGACTGGCATGTTAATTTAAGTCGTYGGTTAAAGGTATATTTTGTGCTGACAATGTTGACAAAGAACTGCCGTGGTTGGGCTGAGGGCATTTGGTATTTATAGGAGGTGGTAAGTTTGAAAAAGTCGGGACAGAAGGTGACAGATAACTGGAAGTTTAAAGCATAGTACATGAATGGCCATATCATGTCAGACCAAGTATCTGTCGAGACAATTACCCGATGTCTAAAAGTGGTGAGCAATAGATGTCTGGTAAAGATTTTATAGTCATATCACTGCTCCCAGCCACCAGCAATTTATGATTCAAGGGCTTCCTAAGCTACTAGCAGTGTCTTGTGTGCAGCAAGCCTTGGCTGACTGCTTTTCTGTGACTTTGTTTTTTTCTGAACCTACATAATCTTAAAATTCACAAAATCCAGTGTTATATCAGGTTCAGAAGGCTTTTCTATCTCTGTTTTTCTTGGAAGGGGCATGAACAATCTTTCACCTTTTCTGTACTGCTTATGACTTTATGGACCTCTGTCATATATCCTTTTAGTCATCTTTTTTCCAGGATAAAAAAATCCTCTGGGAGTTCACCCAGCTAAGAGGTGCGGATGTTGCAGCTGTTTGCTCAGAGGGTGTGACCTGGAGCTCGTGGTTTAATCATCTTCTAATGCAAACTCATATAATTTAGAGTTGCCTTGGGTTTGTTTGAGTCAAAAGAACAAAGGTGCGAAAATACAACAGAACAGAAGGCAGTTTTTCAAGCTTCATTGTTTTCTTCTTCACAATTAAAAAACCCTGAAAAACCCTCAAGTAACAGAAATAAGGGTTGGCGTATCATCACTTGAAATCTGAATTGGATGACTAAACTTGTAAGAGTAAGATCTGGGAGCTTCAGCAGAGAGGAAAATCACAGTAAGTACAAAGAACTGGGTTGAAGGAGAGAGAGAAGCAAGTGCATGTTCTGATACRGAGTAGAGCATATTGTGCTAGTGATCAGTATTTTAAATATAATTTGGTGACTTTTAACATGAAATCCCATTGAGTACTTAGTAATGCTATCAGTAAACTCAGGTGTCACCTGGAACATTTATGTTTATGTCCCTTGACTAAAACCAAACGTGAGAGCTGTGGTTTTTTTCCTATTCTGTGTTACATTCTGTACTGTTATATATGATTATAATCTTTTTATAAGGGTTTATCAATCATATTATTTAATAAATAAGAATTAGAGATGTAGAGTTACTGTCCTCCCCTTGACTGCATTACAAGCCAGAACTTGATTATCATCAGTCACTCAAGATTGTCCCAGAAGTGGAGTTCACTTCTTTGAAAAGTATTTCCATTGCACAGAAAATTTTTCTGAAGTTAAGCCCTAAGCAGTAGCAGTTCTGGATGGGATTTGTGTACTTTTAGAAACAGTGGATATCTTTAAATGCAGCCTCTTGTTAGAATCAGTATGACAAGTTTTTTTTTTTTCCGATTTTACTTTTTTTTTTTTTTGGTGGCATCTTTTCAGGTTTTCTAAGACAGATGAGGTTACTTTCATGTGGAAGCTGTCCACTTAAACCCACCCTTTTATCTACTTAAAAGCAGGCTTGTACTTAAACCTATTGCTGAGCCAAGGGAGATCCAAGCGTCCTGGAAAACCAGCTCCACCATGTCCCGGTGAGGCTAGCGACCGGTTCTCTCTAGACCGTTATAGCCTTGATGCCCGAACGAACCATGACTCACACAGCAAGCTAATGACAGATGCATGATTAAAATGCAGATCTCCACTTTCGATCTCTTATGCAAATTATTAAAACTTTCCTTTATGAAACAAACTAAGTTTAAGTGAGAAGCATAATAAAAATTATTCCATTCAAGTTGCCTGTTCTAGGATGTGCGCAGTGTTTGCTAGTGTGCTGTCTTGGATCCTCTGTATTTGAAATATGGGTGTRTGCAGTTGTATACCAAGAAATAGTTGGTTTCTCTGTAACATCCTCCCACAGAACATTCTGCTCATTTTAACAATGAAAGAAAACCAGAATAGAGTTTCTCAAACTGTAAATGTTTTCTAAAGATTAACTATGACAAAGGGAAACAGAAGGGAAAAAAATGAACTCATTGCAAGTGTTAGACATTGCTTTAGCTATAAGGACCTGAGCTCAATGCTGTGGTTTCTGGCTTCTGTTTTAATGGGCAGGATCTAAAGATGTTGGTCTTATCAGAGCAGTACTGAAAGTAGCAGTGCCTTTATACGAGTTYGAACACGTGAATGTTTACTGTATATATAAAGCTCAGGATCCAAGAATTAGAAAAGGCAGACATGTCTCGGCAATCTCCACAGTAAATACTCTTGGAAAAGAATTACAAAAATCCCTTAATCTCATACATGAAAATTTCAGAAAAGTTAGACTGCTTTCAAGTGTTTTCCTCATAATTATATAAGTGAAACTAAATGGCTGCTGCAAACTTAATTTCACAAACTATCGATAAAGAACAAAAACATAYCCAGTTATCATTGGAGAGGGAACCACTTTCTTTTTTCCCCCAAAAGAAGTCACTTTGCCTCTGATCTTTTAGGCATCATCCTTAAGGGAGATCTACAGAACACCCAGCTCCAGAAGAGACCAGGAATGAAATTCCTAGTAGCTCTGCTGTATGCTGCAAGTCATAAACATGAGAGTGGTTTCACTTGACATGCCRTAATTTCATACTTGTTCCCACAGTCAAACTCATATTCCACAGACTGCAAATTACCTGTCTCCTTCCCTTGGGAAGTAATTTTATCACCCTCTTCCTTCCAAAATCTTTTCTAATCTTCAGATAATAACTAAATTGCTTCCCCTATCACCTGACATATATGTAATAAAACTTAGGGCARTTGTTTTCTACTTGCATAGAGCTTTGAAATATGTTTCTGTTTCTGACCTGGAGGAAGGCTGTATGCACAAAATATTTCATTAGAGTAACTAACTAGAAAAGATTACTTTTACCTACAAGCCTTGTCTTAAGTTGTAAATATTATGCATAGGTGTACTTTTCTCTCTTGATATGTGGTGCTTTGGGGAGGCTTGTTTTTGGAAATGTGCTACTCAGTTTGAATAGTTTCCAGTGCTTGCATATCATGTCATTTTGTGTTTTCTSTGTGCCTACAAATTCAGTTAAAATGAATAGTCACTATACAGGAAATTCAGAAAATCTGGGGAAATGTGACTTTTTCCCCCCCTCATTTCCTTTAACTATGCTCTTACTTCTTGTCTGTCTTGCCTGCATCTCTATTTCATGTTGACTGTTGTCCTCTTGACTTTCTTCAGAAACCTCTGGGCAAGGGAGGTGACTCACTTTTGGTGGCATACTTCTAACAGTGTACATAGTAGCGGATGTCTCTAGCTTTACAATTTGTAAAGTCATTTGGCTTTTTTTCAGACTGTTACAAACATTGTTGTGATCTCCCCAATTACTTTGTTAATGCATTTTAATATATGTTCATTCTTTCCAGCTTTTGCATTTGCCAGTGGAAAAGCAGATTCCTGTAAACATGCTGTCTATTATTTTAGTGTATAGGCCTAATTTCAAACAAGGGGGTAGAACCAAATGTGCAGTTGCTTAGGCATGCATATAGATACCTCAGGTGTTTGTTGGAAACTCTTCATTTTCAAAAGTAAGCTCACACCATGCAGATTATTTGAACTGGGAACTTYGAAGGCTTTTGAAGCATTGCCCTGAAATTAATAGCTTTAGCAGTTAATGGCCMGCTTGGAAGCAAGTAAAGGTGTACATGTCACACACTGGAAATTTGCTTTACACCACTTTCTGTGCAGTAATTTTAGCTACTTAAAATTACTGTATGGGCTTGTTGTCCCTTTCCCTTCTTCTGGGTTTCTTGCTGCTCTTTGATCGCACACCAGACAAGTCCATGTGCCAAGAAAGCAGCAGGAACCGGTGTAGCACCGTATTACGTGACTAAGTAATTTTCCTGATGCGTGTGTGGTTTGCCTTCYCCCACCCCCACACCTGCACATATTTCCTGATTAGTGATTATATACTCTGAAATTAAACTCCGTGGTGATAGGCCAGAGCTACAACTTGTAGTGTTGATAGCCAAGAGCAACAGAAGTACAGTTTCATCTAGTTTCTTTGATTTGTTTTTTTTTACTGTTTTGGGGGTTGTTTTTTGTTTTTCTTTCTTTTGGACAGACATGTACCTATGCACTCTTAAAATATATTTTAAAGGAAGCATTAATTTCTTTGCATAATACAGAAGTAAGCTTGCATTGTTTACCAAGTTGTCAGAAGATGTAGTGGTGAGTGAGGAGTTTTACAACAAGCTTGTGTTTTCCTACAATAGTCATTTCACATCAGGAAAGAGTGAAGTGTCTTGGTGCATTTCTCTCATCAGAGTGGCATCAGAAGATGTTTTGAAGTGGCTCCTAAAAGGCATACAATCTGATTCCTTCTCAGGAAATCGGTCCCATGCTGAGGAGCAGGTAAGCATGCCACTTGCTGCTTGGTGCACACTTGTGGCTCAGGAGATTTGTTTTATGGTGCATATGTTTGTAGTTTGTGCCAGTATAGAACAGTATAGGTATGTATGAATATGCAGCTACTTTTTGCTATAGAATAAAGGCACAACTCAAAAGTAGTGAAGGAAGATGTGAGGAAATAAGGGATTTTCCTGCCTGTCCTGGGAGTCATTGCCATCTGTCCCTGAGGTTTACTGTCCACACAGCTCARCTACCCACCTGGACAAAACTTGCAGGTAATCACTGTACTTAGCTGCAGTGCAAAATAAACTGGTTCATTTTAAGGTAGTTATTGAAGACAAGTTGGCTGACGTGATGAATATGAGAAGTACTTCCTTGTTTACTTATTTTAAGGAAGGAGTACATAAGGAGAAATCTGAACTGCGTGGAAATAAATAGCATCACTGCTGCAAAAGGATGACATGTGAATTCATTTATATTCCAGGAGAGGAATGTGAACTAGCACCTAGTGAGCTGTGGTATCTGAAATGCTTTACCTGAATGTATTAGAGCCTCGTTGGTGTTTGTGAGCTGGAAGTAGGTTTTTGTATATAATCCTACCTGAAAACTATAGTGAATAATGGATTTGCAAAAATTGTGTAATGGTCTGTCAAAGCGTGAAGGCCAAGAATTTTGAAAATACCAATGTAGCAGCCCATTTGAATAGTGCAGTGTTATGGTAGCATTGAATTCTGTACAACTTTAGTGGCAGCATTCATTAATCAGCTGAACATTGTGCAAGAACTTGATTTTTACTGAAGTCACTCTGAACAAGCTGCAAAGTGAAATACAAAAATCATTCTATATAATACAGTGGACATGCAAGAGCAGACTCCTGCTTGTCTACAACTCTGTCATTAAGAGGAGATACCTAGATTGTGGAGTTCCATCA
Organism: Rhea americana; assembly: GCF_003343005.1. Lineage (NCBI taxonomy): Eukaryota > Metazoa > Chordata > Aves > Rheiformes > Rheidae > Rhea > Rhea americana. The sequence goes on from NW_028185150.1 coordinate 8,788,872, forward strand.
TGATCGCTCCCTTTTCCTTGCATTTAGGAAATCCTGGTAGCAGGAGCCAGCCACCTCTGGTTTTCTTAATTGCAGTGGTCTCCTGGATCCTTTGTTTTCTATACCTGAAAGAAGATGCAACCTTCTTTGGTATTTTTAAAGAAGCGTAGTGTAGGCGTGGGTCAAAGGGAAGTGGCAAACCTTGGTTGTGGGTGGAGAAAGTGAAAGTGGTAAAATGAAAAACCTCAGATGAATGGGCGTTTGCAAGAAAATGTGGCATTTAAGAAGTTCAAGAAGCTTTTATTTTCTTTTTTTTTTTCCTCAACATTATACTCAAGCTGTATTTGTACGGCCTAGTAACTGCACTTCTCTCGAGGGCATTACTGGTTATACTGCTATTATGCAGTTGCATTTGTGTTTTTCTATCTGAAAACTTCCACAGAATAGAAGGGAACCAAAAAAGTCAGTAATTTGAGTCATTATCAGTGTGTTTCATTTTAAAAGAAAAGCCAATAAATGTTGTAAAGGATAGAAAAGATCATTGTTTCAGCTAGAGAATTTCAGATGACAGAGGAAGAGGGAAGGAAGTGTGGAAATAGTTACTCCTGTTGTACTGGAAAACTACATGCAAATTCTTGATATTACTAAATATCTTCTTGTGGTTGTATTGCTTCATTTTGATTTTGTAACAGGGAAGATGTTGAGTCTGCAGGCTGCTTTCCACCCATGCCTGAGGTGCCCAGTGTTCGCACTCAAATGGGATTCTTAGAAAACTTTCACAGTTAGCAAAATGATGTTTGCAAGGGAGAGTTAATGTTTTATAACATATTCTCACTGCTGGGTTGTTTTTTTTTAATAAAAGGATAGTTTCTTATCTTTTTCAATTAGACATGAATATTGCCTTTAAATTAAAAGCTCCTTCTATATTAAGCTTTTAACTCTACTTCCAAAACATAAGAAGTGATTGAGGTTTTACTATTGGGAGATGTTTAGCTGGGTTTTAAAGCACTTGTGAAAGAAGGCTCTTCCACAGTGCTCATAAAACATTGTACAGTTAAGTTTGAGAGTAGAGGATTAGATTTGCGGAATAGTTTCTCGAAGCACAGAAGGGAGAATGGTGAAAATCAATTGGCTGTGAGGAACAGGTGCAAGGAGCACTGGATAGCTGCTGGGGGATTTGGCATAATTTTTGCACTCTGGGGCTGGCTACTCCAGTTAATGCTTCAGTGCCTTTATCTTCATTGTGCGTACATCTGGAGTTGCATTGTCTCCCTTGAAAGGGTAATCCAGTCTGCTCAGTAATGACTACCCCGCTTGCCTTGAAACAGTGAAGTATCAGATTTTGCAGTGCGCGAGACAAAAGGCTCCTTTGCTGCTTCTCAGAATGAGATTACAGTTGTTGCGTTTCTCCTTCACCAGTGTGCCTGGCACTTCAGAGTCTGGCTTTAGAGTTCCCTTTGTTAATGGAAGAGAAAGAGGATCTTTATGGCCTTTTCTTTTTACTAGTTCTTATTTTTATAATTCGTTTTACTATTTAATATGCATGACTTCTGCTTAAGGTTTTTCAGGATCTAGTTAGGAGGTCAGGTTTCAGTTAGTTGAAATTTGAGCAGCCTTCTCAGAAATCCCATCCCTAAGAAATGTTAATAATAACAGTAAAAAAATACCAGCTTTGTGAATACCTCTTACAATACAATGCATTTGGAAGAAAGTTTGAGGAAATAATTGTATGCAGTTTTGTATCTCCTAAAGTAAACCAGGAAGCTGTGGTAGATTAAAGCTGTTGGGCAGAGTGAGTTGAGGAGTAATATTTTTAGTAGGTTTTTCGCCCTGGTTGTTCCAGAAAAAGGTGAAACCAGAATGTTAGTAACTGAAATAAAAGGAATGCCTTATTCTCGGTGATAAGTATGAAAATTTGCAATAGTCATGTTGCTTCCAGGTTTTGTGTCCAAACTCAGACATCTTGGCAAGGAGACAAACTGGACTTGCTGAGCAAGGATGCAGATAACTTGCTCACAGGATCATTCCAGACACACCTTTATTGGCAGCTAAATTCTGCTGTGAGCAAATTGGAACTCTGCAGGCTCTATATGTGTTTACTAATTAAAAGTTGCATCAGAGTGGAAAAGTGAATACAAATAAAGTTGTGTCTGGTACTTTATTAAATGCTTTTTAGTGCTTCCAATATGCAATGAAGAATTCTCTTTCAGTCTCTTCGATAAAAGAAAACAATGAGGAGTTTGTTCAGCTTCTGCATGCAGAAGAAATAYATCTAGGCATTCTTTGCATAGCTGTGGGCAAGAGGGGGTTGCTGGCTTTCTCATTGTTTGGCGAGTCATTTCTTAATTGCACAATACAAATTAACTGTAAGAACATTCGATTAAAAATACCTAGTAGAAATGTTGAGAAATGGCCTGTGCTCTACTGGGTCCTAGTACCAGATTTTTTTGTTGATGAAATTTTATGTATTGTTGTTTGGCACTGTTAACACTGTGGTGAACGACCAGTAGCTACTGTGTGACTGGTGCTGCATAGATAGCCATGCTAAGGAGAATGCATGTGGCCTGAAATTTGTATTTTTTCTGGTGTAACGTACTCTCCATTCTGAAACCCTCTCTCTTATTTTTTCTTTCCTCCCCCTCTGTGTGTGTGTGTGTGGATGTTCCAGTGACTTTATAACATGCAAGACGCTGATCCCAGGGGGAGCTCCCCTGCTTTCCTTCGGCCTCAAAACGGGAGCAGTCACAGGTCGTCCGGGTATGTTCCAGGCAGAATCGCCCCTCTTCGCCCCCCGCCGCCTTCACAGAGCCACGCTTCAGCCGAATTTACCTCCGCCAGACAAGAAGCCCGGGCAACGTTTGCGTCCTTGCCAGTGGAGCAGCACCGCCGCCAGGCAGAAGCCGACAGACACAAAAATACTCTCATTTGCTTTGCCGTTTCTAGCTTTTCACTTTTTGTTGCACTGGGGATTTTTTTGGGAATAGCTTCAAAATATGCTCCAGATGGTAAGTTCTTGTGCAAACAAACTTGTCCTAGAAGTCAAACTCTGTATGAATGTAATTCAATAATTTAACATCAGAATAATGTTAAACGTTTAGCACAAAAATGCAATACTCGGTGTAATTTTAATATGGGAAAGGGAGCATTCCTTTAGTATTAAATTCAGCTCCTTTTTCTGTTATTGGTGTCACTTTTTTATATGTTTTTGTTCTGAATGATTTAATTTACTTGAAGGAAAAAGGCATAGCAATAAATAAAGATGGGGGAAGCATGTGCTGAATAGGTGTAATTAATTTTGTGTGTCAGAAAAGCTGGCTGATATTTTCACAAATTGCAGAAAAAATGAAGTACTTGTTGTTTGAGCAGTAACTAAGGAAAATAGTCAGGGTATTTTACTTGAATGCTTTTTTACTATGTGCTTGCTTTATTTTTTTTTTAATTGAAAAGGCAGCTTTTTGTATCAGTCTAGATTTTTAGATGATCTTGGAAGTCTGGACAACTTTCAGGGTATCATGTATGGCAAGGCGGAACCAAATGTGTCGGTGGTAAAAAAGCATGAGCAGATGATCTTATTAATTACTTATCACTAGCTAGATATGCCTCTGGCAAAATATTGCTAAGGCTCATTAGGAGATGCAGTTGTTAAAGGCTGGTTGTGTATTTTGGAGAGTGGGTGTTTTTTATGATTTTTTTTTTAATTTAGAATTCGGTTCCTACAAATGAGGTTTTCTGAATTGAAATTGGTTGACAATGATTATTGTGACACAACAGACTTAGCCTCTTGAATGGTTTTTGACGTACTAACACCAAAGGTTCTGTTTCCCAAGCCGATACAATGAGTGGTGAACAAATTGGAGAACAATTAAGTGAAGATTTCAGATAGCAGCATTAAATGGATGCATACATGTTACAGGGACACACTTGGTGGTGGGTGAAGTTACAGAATTTGTATTTTCCCACCAACATTGCAGGAAAACAGAAAATTGAGGAAGTGGTAAATGGCAGATCAGTGCTACCTTGTGACCTAGATCACTGGTGATGTGAGTACAGATTTGCAGTGAGTACTTCAGTACAGCCACATGCAAGAGAGCTAAAGGTGATTTAGTCAGCTGATCTTGGGAAGAAAATCTTCCAGCTTTTATATCATACTGTTAAAGCTTTCTTTTGCTAATTAACTAAAAGTTGCAAGTTTTGGTGGATGTTTTACTAAAAGTAGTGAGGTTTTATTATGCATTGTGGACTATGATAAAGAGTGGTCCCTTTATACTTTGAAAACTGCTGATGTGAAGGAGATGGTTCCCCCCTTCTGCCCCTTTTTTTAAATATAAATAGTTTTGGCATATTTTTGCATCATTTGTTGTAGGTTAATTCTGAGTTCTAGAGATCATAGCACCATAGAATCACAGAATCAGTAWKGTTGGAAGGGACCTCTGGAGATCATCTAGTCCAACCTCCCTGCTCAGCAGGGTCACCTAGACCATGTTAGACAGGGTTGCATCCAGGCAGGCCTTGAATATCTCCGGAGAAGGAGACTCCACCACCTCTCTGGGCAACCTGGTCCAGTGCTCCGTCACTCTCACAGTGAAGAAATTCCCGCTCACGGTCAGGCGGAACTGCCTGTGGTTCTGTTTTTGCCCATTGCCTCTTGTCCTGTCACAYGGGACAACTGAAAAGAGTTTGTCCCCATCCCCTTGACACCCTCCCTYCAGGTACTTGTACACMTKGRTMAGATCCCCCCTCAGTCTTCTCTTCCCCAGGCTGAAGAGACCCAGCTCTCGCAGCCGTTCCTCMTAGGGCAGRTGCTCCAGCCCTCGGATCATCTTTGTAGCCCTACACTGGACTCTCTCCAGTAGCTCCATGTCTGTCTTGGACTGGGGAGCCCAGAACTAGACACAGTACTCAAGWTGAGGCCTCSCCAGGGCTGAGTAGAGGGGCAGGATCACCTCCCTCCACCTGCTGGCAACACTCTTCCTAATACACCCCAGGAGACCCTTGGCCTTCCTGGCCACAAGGGCACATTGCTGGCTCACAGTCAGTCTTTCATCCACCAGCACCTCAGGTCCTTCTCTGCAGAGCTGCTCTCCAGAAGGTCAGCCCTCACAGCTTGTACTGGTGCCTGGGGTTATTCTTCCCTAGGTGCAGGACTCTGCACTTGCCCTTGTTGAACCTCAGGAGGTTCCTCTCTGCCCAACTCTSCAGCCTGTCCAGGTCTCTCTGAATGGCAGCACAGCCCTCAGGTGTGTCAGCCACTCCTCCCAGCCTGGTATCATCAGCAAACCTGCTGAGGAGGCACTCTGTCCCCTCATCCAGGTCATTGATGAAGAAGTTGAACAGGATGGGAGCCAGTCCTGAGCCCTGGGGGACTCCACTACCCACAGGCCTCCAGCTGGACTCCACGCCACTGATGACGACCCCCTGAGCTCTGCCTTTCAGCCAGTTCTCAATCCACTTTGCTGCCCACTTGTCTAACCCACACTTGCTGAGCTTMTCTAGGAGGATGTTMTGGGAGACAGTGTCAAAAGCCTTGCTGAAGTCAAGGTGCACAACGTCYRCTGCTCTCCCCTCATCTGCCCAGCCAGTCCTTCCATCAGAGAAGGCTATCAGATTGGTTAAGCAGGATTTCCCCAATCTTTTCCAGATCTTTTCCACTGAATATTTAGATATGGTTAGCAATGGTTGATGGATTACCAAGGATACTTAGGGTGTTGCAGGAAGAGTTGTTGTGATTCAACAGATATTTTTTTTTCCCTTCTATCTTATGTTACGACTTATGTTAAGATTATGACTGCTTTCCTTCAACATCCCRTTGCTCCCTTATGGAAGTCCAGCTAGTTTTCAACATTAGTTGTTGCATTGTGTCTTTCTGAATTTCCCCTGCATCATTTTTTAAAAGGAAAAGCATGCCCTCTTTGGGAACCTTAACCAAAGAGAAGTTCCACGCAGGCCCTGAGGAGAACCTGACTGATTAGAAATTTAATCTCGTGGTGTTGCTGTTGCAGCAGCTCCCTGGAAGACTCTTGACAGGTGGGAATTTTAATACCCGCAGCAGAAACCCAGCAGGTGCAGTATTAAAATTAGCGATACCAGTGCCAGCTAGGTGCTTTCTCGTTAAAGGGCGATCGGAAATCCATATCATCGATGCTCTTCCTGGCAGTTTCACCAGCCACAGAGGGAATGTGAGATTTAGTAGCAATGCAACAGCAAATCCTAACCCTCCGGCATGCCTTCCCGGCAGGGAGAAGGATGCTCGTGCGTATTCCTGTGCCTGCCTCTCTGCTGGAAGCACCTCGCGTTTCCTCCTCGCTGCTAGCTGCCCGCCGCCGTCTCCTCCCGGCCGCGGGGCGCTGGCGGCGCTGGGGAGCACTGGGGAGCGCTGGGGAGGCGGTTCCCCCTCCTCCGGGACCGCGGCGGGCGGCGAGGAGGRGCGGTTTCTCGCAGGAGAGCTCTGCCTGGCCTCTGCCGCGCTCGCCTGGAGCTTGCCCAGGGTAAACAGGATCCTCGGAAAACAGAGCTGCCAGACGGTGATAAACTTCTGCTGAGCATAATATAACACTGATAATTTTTTCCCAGAGGCCTGGAAAACTCCAGACTTGGTGGCTAAGCAGGTAGAAAGCAACTATTTAACTGCATGTTGAGAACTGTTTCCTGCCTTTTCTCCTGCCARATTTCATATCCTTGCTCCAACATGTGGAAGGTTCTAGATTTCTTTTTGGCATTTTTTTTTAACCACTTACAAAAATACTATTTTTTTCCCTCCTAACCCTGTTAGAAGCAACTAACAGCTGACCCATTTTTGTTAAAACTTGCAGAAATGCTGTGAAGCAGAGGCTTGACCTGGAAAATTTTCAGCTTGAGCGGTTTGGCCAGGCTGTAACTGCCTAATATTTTCCGTTATGTGTTTCTGTTTTCATTTAACCTTAACCATGGAGGCAATGATTGTGGACTGTGAAAACTAATCGGTAATTTTGGAGGTAATACATGGTGAAGTACTAAGTATATGATGTTTCCCCGCAGCCCAGTGGAATTACTGAGGAAGAATTTCAAAATGCTTTTGCTGAGCACGTCGGATTTGCTTGCCAACGAGCTGTTCGACGTGCTTTAAAAGCGTGCTCGCGTTGCAGGAGTGCTTAGCTGTGGTTCTGATGGCCACGTTGTCTTTGTTCAAATGCAACCTGCAGTAGAGTCTAGGGGCGTTTTTTTAATTGTTGTTCAGTTACAATGATATTGCTCATCTTTCTGACTCGACAGAAAAACGTACGGTTACTAGATCTTAAACGGATCATACAATGCAGAAATCATCAAGCTGCTGACTCATGGACACATTTCCCTCTGCTGCCGGCCAGGAAATAAGTTTCTTCACAGTGCATGTGTGTGGTGTCTGGGGGAAGGGGCTTAGTGATCCTGCGTGAGTCAGGTCTTGAAACTTGCCTTTTTCTTTTTTTTTTTTTTTTTTTTTTTTCCSCAGCGACTGCTCAGCTGTCTTGCAGATATCAACACTCCTTGCTTTTTGGCTTCCACCATCTATTAAATTCCATCTGTTAAATTTCGTTTTTTTTTTTAAAAAAAATCTCTTCTTAGGCTTCCCCCATTTTTTTTTACATATTTTTTATTATTTCCATATTACTTCTGAGATGCCTTTTGGCTCTAATCAGTTCTGCTGTTTTTTCCCACTGGCAGCCCAGGCTTAGTTTCTGTGGGTTTCCTGGGTTGGAAAGCCTTTGAAATGTGGAGAGCAACAGCAGAAAAAATAACATTTCTATCAGCAAAGCTGAGGCTTGTGCTAAGCCTGTGTGTAGGTTTTACTTTCTTTAGATTTTGCAAGAGTGGTCTATTGCTAATAGCTTCCTCCCCAAGCTGCACTGTTTCAGGTGTGTGGGTTTTTTTTTCTTCAGAAGGTAAAAGGTAAAAAAACAGTGCATAGGCTCCATTGCTATGGAGCCTTGCTATTCTGACTGTTACCTCACTTGCACTGCAAACCTGTTTATTTTGGCATCTCCTTGGCTGTGTTTTGCTTTAACAATAACCTTTGCAGTCCCTTCTGTTTCCCCACTTTTTTAGAAAATTCAGGAAATACTCTCCAGTCTGTGTATGTTTATGCTGCTGTATTACAGTGGCTCTTTATGCTACRTCTCCTTTTCTGGCCTTGTGGTGTGGCGTTGTTGCCTTTGTAGTGCCAAGCTTCTCGCAGGATTTCAGCAGCGATGGTGTGACTCTGCTCTACCTACTGTATGGCCTGGTGTTCATGTTAACTTCTTAAGGAATTGCAAGTTTGAACCTGTAATTCCTCACTTACTAGGAAACCTTCCGGGAAGGTATTATATTTAATATATGAAATGTGCTTTGTCCTTATTTCTGAGTTACCTGCAAACCTGGATTTGAAGGCATGTTTGGGAGGCTAAGGAGCAAGAGGGGTCAGCCTTTCTCGCACAGGTGCCCATGACCTTGAGGGAGACGAGATGCTCAGGGGCTGTGTTACAGCCGTGTTAGTGTTTCGGATAGCTGCCCTAGGACATCCTGCGCTCGGTGTGACTGCTGCAAATCTGAGTGCTTGTTGCTTACGTGCCTGATACGGACAATCTAGACATTCTGGAAAAATATTAGATGTTGCGCTGAGGTTTGAAAGTGTGGTGTATGGCAACAGTTCAGTCTCTGTGTGGGACTCAGGGACTCTAAATTAGGCATAGGAATGCCTTCCTTTCTGTAAAAGTTTAGCTGCGYTTCCTGCAGCCTTTTGGCTACTCAAGTGGAAACTGCAGCACCAGTCRCTGAAGTAATGCGGAAGGTTTTGGGACCCCTTGATGGGTGACTGACACTACCTTGTGCGTGTTCAYCCAAGTGCTCCTTGGCTGCTCTCGCCCTGCTGGTGAGAGCTTACTATTAAAAACTGAGTTTCACGTTGTGTTGCAGAGAATTGTCCCGATCAGAATCCCCGCCTTAAAAACTGGAGCCCTGGACAAGATCCTGAAAAGAGAGTTTTTATCAAAAAGGGAGATTTGTTTCGTCTGGATTCAGATGCTACAGTACACTCTATAGTTATACAGGATGGAGGTATGTAATGGCACAATAAACAAGAAGTTTCAATTTACTGTATACTTTTTATTTTGTGATGATATGGAAAGTGTATTGGAATTTTGTATTGCAGCTTATTGACTCTGCTTTTACTTTTCAACTCGCTTCCAAGCCAGAAGCATCAAACATTAAAAGGATGAATGAATGCTCTCATGCCCTTTCAGTGGGGCAATCACATGGCTTGCAGTAGGGTATAGTAAACGAAGGCTTGCGTAGTAGCTTTCCAGGTACAGGATCTTCTGGTGTTAGTCATGGTATGTTAGTAATTCTATGAAAATGGCCCCCCCCCAAAAAAAAAAAGAAAGAAAAGGAGGAATAAACTGAATAAACTCACAAAATTCTTAGATTACTCACAGTTATTAGGAGTTACTTTCTAAAGTATTCTTAAACGTATTTAAAAGCTTAACTGCTTATTTCATGGGGGTGGAAATTAAATCTTTTCTAATTTTTCTGTTGCTCTTATTGGAGAACTGGGTTCTTTGAGTCTCCTTTGATATTACTTTGACTTACGAAAATATGTTTTTCTTTTAGGGTTACTTGTTTTTGGTGATGATAAAGAGGGTTCTAAAAATATTACTCTGAGAACTCGTTTTATCCTGATAAAGGATGGTGGAATGCTTCATGTTGGAGCAGAGAAATGCCGCTACAAATCCAAAGCAACTATCGTTTTGTATGGAAAATCAAATGAAGATGCTGATGTGCCAGAATTTGGCAAAAAATTTATTGGTGTGGGCCCTGAAGGGACACTGGAATTGCATGGGCGCCAGAAGGTATCATGGACTCTTCTGTCGAAGACCATAAATTTCTCAGGGCTGGCCTATGGTCATTATACATTTAAAAAGAATTTTTCCCGAGGACTAAATGTGAGAGTGATCGATCAGGATACAGCAGAGGTTTTGGAAGTATTAAAGTTTGATACTCATCAGTTTTCAGAAGAAAGCTTGAAACTCCAGAACTTACTGAAAAAAGGAAGTCCTGGTCGCATTGTTGCTATTGCCGTAGGAGATTCAGCTGCTAAAAACCTACTGAAGGAAACTAGATTAACTATTCAGAATCTTCTGGGAAGTAAGTTTGTCACAGGATTGAGTTACAGGTAAATAATTAATTTTATCTCTTACGTTGAGTAAAGTTTAGTTAGACCTTCTGCCGTCTTTAGGGAGTTTGTCAAACTTTCACAGTCCCAGTCCTTAAAATCTTACAAGGATTAATTATCGTTGTAGTATTTTGATAATGCAGAGGATGATAGTTAACAGATATCTGTATGATAAGTATTATTAGTTATTCATAATTACTGTCTTTTGCTGTTCTTTATATAAATTAAATTTAGGTACAGTGAAAAGTTATTTCCTTTCAAACACATAGATAGCAAATAGGTATTAGGTAAAGCTTTTAATGCTTATGCTTTGATATTTGGAAGTTTAAGGAATGACAATATAGACAAGGCCTGCAGAGAAGGGAAGCTGATCAGGTATGTCAAATTTCTCTGTATATCCATGCCCATGCGCTACTGAAACCAAAGTGCAGTACCCCTTCAGTTATTCTTCAAGGGAAGTGGTCTGTAAAAATACTTTATTATCAAAATACATTTGTAAAGTATTTTTGTAATTTTTGCCKTTCCTTTCATTCAGTCTGTTGGGGCTCAAATGGTGGGACAAATAATAAGATATAATAGTACAGGTGAAACAGTTATATAGATATCGCAGGAAGTGTTAAAGCAGGAAACTTGAAACTACTGTGCCATTTATTTTGTTATTGTACATGACTTTTTGCAGTGTATGTTTTGACTCTGGCTTACTGCTCTATAAGTTGACAATAAGTGTGAAGGGGCTATCAAATCGCCTAATGGTTTACCAGTTCTTCAGCTTCCATAAAGATGGTTTTGTATAACCTTTTTGTTTCTCAGAAGATCAGCAGTGTAGTTTTTCTGCTCTATTTTTATCCCTTGTTATCCCCTAAAACCTGAATTCCAGTTATTTTTCCTTCCTCTACTTTGACAAAACAGTATCAAATATCARTCAAGATTACTTACTACAACTCTGATTTCCTTCAGAAACATGTTCTTGAAAATAGYTGCGTAAGATCTGGCCATGTGGTCCTGTGGAAAGTACTTTCAAGCCTGCTTGTGAAGCAGTTTTGTTAGAGGCACTGAGACCTGTGTGGCCCAGGATAAGCGCCTCTTCTGAAAGCTGAGAGGACTATGTGAAAGTGATTTCTTCCTGTTCCTGTGCAGCCAGCCTTGATCTGAATGGCAGGTTCTGGAGTTTACCTCTGCCCATGACTGCCGCAGGAACTAACCCAAAATGAGGAACTTGCTTAACCTGCTGCCATGAAGTAGATACCTTATATCCTTTTTCTTCTGTTTTCTGCTGAACTGATTCCTGTCTATTTTCATTAGTATAAAAAAAAACCTCTTTAAGCACAAAAAATTTGGTTWTTCTGCTGTTGGTCTGCTCTCTGCAGCAGAAAATGGACAAGTAACTCATTTCTTGATGGTCACTAACAGAAGCAGGGTCATTTCATTAAACTTACAAAGCTAGTAAAACAGAGTTGAGCATGGTTATTAAAAACTGCGTTACGTCCTTCTCCACTTCTATCTCTTCATCTGAAATAGGATGTGCTAAATTCTGAACTACTTATTTTAAATAAATGAAATGTTCGCTAGTACTATGGAAAAGCATGACTAGTATATACTATTCTCATAAATGTGTTGAAACCAAACAATTTAGTTTGGCCTTTTAAACGCAATCATTAAGAAGACTATAAGAGGGGCTGAAATAAAGGCAGCTAGATCGACAGTGGTCTTAATACCTACCTTTGAATCAGTCATTAGCAATAGACTAAGTCCAGCTAACTGACCCTGTTTTCCTTTGATTCAAACCTTAATGATACTTTTTTTCCAGCTTTTTAATGATGTTCTAGTCTGCTGCCTCTGCATGTAATTATGATATTATGGAGCAGTAAAGGACAACAAAATACTGTGATGTTCAACTTGGTTGCAGCTTTCTGTGCTGCACAGTTCATTTTCCATTTTCAAAAACTTGGATGCATTGAGTAGAGCTGTAAGGAAGTGGAAACACATCAAGGACAGTTCCCGGCTCCCTGCAGGCACCTGGCCAAGATAACTGTCCAGCTAAGGGAAGGGCTAGTGGAAGGGAAAAAAATGAAACCCGTGGCCTCAGCCTTCAAAAACCTCCACAATCACCTGTCCAAGGGTTTTAAGAGTATACTTTTTTCTTTTTCCTTTTTTTTTAATGAGTATCCTGAAAGATTCAGAAGATCTTGCCAGTCAAACCCAGCGGCCGCAGCTGGACGCGTGCGTCCCTCCCAGCCTGATGCAAGGAGGTCTCCTGGGACTCTTGTGTGAACGAGGCTTACGGGCAGCGGCTGACAGAGCTGCTCCAGGCGCGTCAGTGCTGCCTCCTAATCTGCCCCCGCTCCAGTAAGCCTGTTCGTAAACTGGAGCCAGAATTGCTTCTATCACTCGTCCCTTGTGGTTTGTTTTTGCTTTTCTTAAAAAAAAGTGAAGTGTCTTGTTGGACGATGTACAAAAAAATGTATCTGAAAGGCTTCTCTTCTAAATGGAGTGATCTCATATTTGCCAGCTTGTATGTAGAACATCCAAGTGTTTTAAACCGTGCTTTTTTTTTTTTTTTTTGGTATGCATGTCAAGTTTTTTTTCCTACTGCTTTTAAAATGAATTTGGGAGAGTAAACAAAAGGATTATAAATACCTTTTGTATTCCTTTTCKTGTCCTGTACCTGTTTGTGAAGAATTTCTTTAGGGAGATTATATTTAAATATTTACTATGGGGTTTTTTTTTGCAGGCAAGCCTGGGCTTTAGTTGGTGTGATAGGTGGTGGAAATTCTTCTTGTAATGAGTCGGTGAGGAACTATGAAAATCACAGCACGGGTGGGAAAGCTCTTGCTCAGAAAGAATTTTTCACAGTGGATGGTCAGAAGTTTGTTGTGAGAGCATACAGCGAGTGGAATGAAGGTAGGAAAGCATTTGGTAAAAACTGTGAACGGGGAAAAATAAGAATCTGTATATGCCTTTTTTTCTTTCTTTTTTATTTTTTTTTGCTTGAACTGTTACTTGCAATTCTAATTTCTAATTTTCTGTGAGTTTTGCTTTTTGCCACATATGTGGCCTGTCTGTTGAATTAAGTGCAAGGACACAGTCCTGTTCTAGTACAGGTTTTTCTCTCAATCTGAATTTTGATCTCAATTTAAATTTTTCTCAATCAAAATGTGCAGTATGTGTGAAGCATTATATTAAGAGGCAATTACTGTCTTCATTTTCAGTATATTAGATAGGAATAAGGATTCTAATAAACCACTAAAATAGATTTCTGTTTCTTTTAGCAATCTGTCAGTCATATATATTTTAAATTTAAGCTTCTGAGATGTTGATTRTGATCCTAAAGGGAAAGCAGTGTGCAAGCCAAGAGAAGCATTTTATTTGTTTTATGAGTTCCTGTTCTTTTTGATGGTGAACTTCAGTTCTCTCATCAGCATTAGGCAACTTTTTTCAGAGTTGGTTTTCTGGAATAAAGAGCCTGAAAACTCTACCACTTATTTGCATTTAACATTTAGTTCTTTTTCAGTAAGACTTTTGATCTGGGCTTTGTTGTTTATGGGCAGTCGTCTTTTTCTGCTTCTGGAATTACTGAGCAATATTGTTTTTTGCATCAGAAGAATTTTTTTAAGGTAGTCAAATGCTTGGTTTTTAAAGTAGTTGAGCTATTTTTTCTACTCTTTTTACTACCCTTACATTGCTTGCTATGGCCCTATGCAATCGTATTGGATCGTATTGGCTCA
>NW_028185150.1:8802802-8812018 GCF_003343005.1 Rhea americana
CACCAAATATATCTTTCACTTGCTGGTACTACAAAGGTAGGCTCCATTATATGACTAAGCCAGATCCAATTCAGTGCTTCATTGTGCAATAAATAAAATGCTAAGTGAAAGTGAAATTGCTCAACTTAGGCAAATCCATCAGAACACAGTGAAATTGCATGTGCGTGTSATCTAGGCTGCCTGACTTTCATTTTATGCACAACTAAAAAGTTTCCTTACTTTGGCTCGCCAAATCCTTGATTACATCTGCAAAGTTTTAAAATGCAAAGTATCACTTTCAACAAGCAGTGCTAGTTAGATGTACAAATTGTTGCTGTCTGATATGTGAAATTTTTAATAGATTTTACTAATATTTGCTGATTTTTTTTTTACTGATACAGCTTTTACTGTCACTGTTAATTTCATATCTTCTCTTCTTTTTATTGGAGATCCACAAATAAAGCAGATTGTAATGGTATTTCACACTGTCACGTTTCAGAGCAGAACTGTACTTTAGAGGATTTTGAAATGTATGAAGTCTCACAAATTTCTTATTGGTCAAAACTTAACCATCTTCTTAAAGATAGTTTGAAATAGAGGAGAATATAATCTCTTACTGTATTTACTCCCCTCTCGTTTTTTTTTCCCCATTTTTATTAGGTGTCCCAATTTCAGGGTTCCAGGTGGAAGCTGTGGGTGGAGTGATACTGAATCTTCTGGATGATGTTAGTAGCTGGGAGCCTGGAGACCGGATCGTAGTTGCAAGCACAGATTATTCAATGTATCAGACGGAGGAATTCACTCTCCTTCCCTGCCCGGAGTGCAGCAAACACCAGGTCAAAGTCAAAGGTATGGGAATGGTCAGCATTTCCTGAATCTTGTGCGAGATACGTATAAGCGGTAATGCACCGCAAGCAGGTCCTTTCCGCAGGCGCAGTAACAGCCTGTTAATGTCTCTGTCTTCCTTGTTGCCGTATACAGGATTGTATAGTTCTTCTTACTGTAAAATTGCCCTGTATAATGTCAGATCTGCCTCTGACCTCTGATGCTTACCATACTAACCTTTCTTTTACCTTTCTTCCCAGGGTCTGTGAATGCTTTAGTTTTCATCCAAACATGAATTATAGTAGTRTTCTCTTCTAAGCTGCTTTCTGTCATTTCACTAATTTTGTAATAAATATTTGGATTGTTGTTTTGGTCATTGCCATTTCCTTTTTGTCTGTTGTTCTTCTCATCTTCCGAAACATATCCTTKTATTTTTTTTCCCCATTTTTATAAAAGAGGAGAAGAAAGACTGTCATTTTTGAACCCGTCTTCCCTTCCTCCCTCCATTTCACATGTGCGCCACCCTCCTCCCCCAGAGAAATGGTTATGAAAATAACTGGCAGTTCCAAGCCTGTGCCTGCACAGGATGTCCCAGGCTGGCTGCAGTTTGTTTTCTCTTTGGGCGTGATGCGCACAAAATGATCATACACGCTATTGCCCGTTTCCCTTTTCGCTCTCTGACTCATGCCGTTTGACTTCACGGCGGCCTCCCAGGGGATCGACTCCTTGGCTCTGCAGACCAGCGTCCTTCCCTCCTGCCACCCTGCTCTCCCTCCGTGCCTCCCGGGAAGAAGGTCCGTCCTTGGCCTCAGAGCTTGGGCTTCCTATGTTACTCTCTTCTGGTGGTCTGCAGAGTTAGCTGCAGCTTAGCAGGCTGCTTCTGTTCGTCCCATTCTCCTCTGTAACGTCCGACTTCCTCTTCTTCAAACAACTCTTAGCTTCTGCTTCTGGCTTCCCAGCGCTGCACTGGGTACGCCCTCAACCTTTCCTGTTCCCCTGTGTCTTCTGGGACTGCCCGTTTATATGTCCGCTTTGCGGTGGTGTTTGTGTCCCACAGCGTTCATGAGCTTGCTAAGATACRTTCTTCTGCACTGTGAAGTCCTAGACAGGAAAAAGTCTTTTATAAATATATATGTGACATCAGAGAGTACCAGCATGCATGAAACCACAGAGCTGACTTAGTGGTACTGTGCGTGAAACATCCTCACTTCTGTTTCTGAGTTTCTCACCTAGTATGTGTTATTGAACTTGATATTTTAAGGTGCGAGGTTGCAGTATGAAGTTTCTGTTGCCACTGAATAGAATGTATGCAAACTCTCTTTTATCTTGAAAACTATTTACCATAAGAAAGCAGCTGCTTAAGAGTCTATGTATTTTTTTTTTTAATAAGATTTGTGGTATGGCATAAAATACAAAATTTCCTGTTTTCTGAAGATAAATGTTACCAGAACTGTATCTAGATTGTTAAAAAGTGTTAAACGAGATAAATTAGCCCATCATATTTWTTTCCCTCTTCCAATACAATATTTTTAAGTTTCCTTTTTCATAGTATGGGAAGCAGTTAAAAAAAGAACAAAGACATACTTATTCTGCAAAAAATGAGTTTTCTGAGGAATGGCAAATTCGACATATTGAAGAATCACCATCTTTTGAAAAAATTTTTTTTGCTCTTTTGGACCTTACGTAGTTGGAAAACAAAAACAAAGAAGTGTGTTGTTTTGTAGGAGGCCTAGTTGCTGTCTCCTCACTTGATATGTGCGTGCTATGCAAATAGGGGAAGAACAATAGGTAAGAGTTCAAGAAGAGGAGCATAATCCTATTTTACAGCTTTATTTTCTCATCTAATTCTTAGCAAGATGCAGAAATTTASGGTAATTGTCTTTTGAAAAGGCTTCTGTGGGATTTTTTTTGTTTGCTTTATCTTGTTTATTTTTTTCTCCCATCCTGAGCAGCTACAGCATTTATTTTGGGAGTTGTTTTAGGAATGACAAAAATGGAGAGTTTTTGGTCCTTTTAGTAAAATGAAAAATATATGTACAGCACCTAGTTTTATAATGAAACATGCAGTAGCATATTTGATCCCTCACACTAAGGTGCTCAAGTATCATTAAATGAACCAAGTCTGGAAAAGCAGAGTTTGCTTGGCTTTTGCTTGCTTAACRTTTGTCAATTGCCAGTTACCGCCTTTATGTGTCTTAGCATAAGAAAATCTGAGAGCTTTTGAAAGCTTGTTGAGGTATCAGAATGAAAGATTTGTTGCTAAAAATAGTTTTCCTATGTAAAATAAGTGGTTTCATTTTTAATCAATGCCAACACATTCTTTTTTTTTTTTTAATTCAAAATTGGTTTTGGACAGAAAATCCTCAGTTTCCTCATATGGGAGAAGTTATCGATGGAGTGGACATGAGAGCAGAAGTGGGAGTCCTTACAAGGAACATCTTAATCAAGGGAGAGACAGAAAATACATGTTACCGTGAAAAGGAGTGTCAGTTTTTCAGTTATGATACATTTGGTGGACATATCAAGGTATGAAAAACACTTTAAAGTAGCTTTCTATAGCCTAAAGGTGTGTTGAGGACAAAAGGATTAATACTGGACTTGGATTTGAAAATTTAGAGAATATTAATYCATATAGCTGCTTTGCCTAGAGGACTCTCCTCTCAGCTTTCCCAAAGTTAGATATAACTCACCAAGACTTAGACTGCAGAATTGAGGCAGGAGGGTATCAGTGTTTTAAATGCTGGAGAAACATACTTTGTATATTGCAACTGGCAGTGTTTAAAACTTACAAGTGACTTCCCTGTGTATTCAGCATTTAACRGTGTAGAATAAAATTCGATTCCCTTTTCTCCATCTTCTTYCCATTTCTTCCTTTCTTCTTTCCCCAAATCCTGAGTATTGAATCCTAGAACTCTGCCTCAATCTCTTGAAGATACCTCAAGAATTTAGGCACCAGAAAGGATTTTTTTTTCTTTGTTTTTACTAAGTACTAAGATGATTGTGCAGAAGTGTATCAGCTCTTCATTCACGGTGGAGAAGTTTGAAACCTTGTATTTTAAATGCAAATTTGTTTGTGCTTGTTATGTGTTGGTCACAGTTTAAATCACCCTTTTTTAAACATTGGGATGCAGATTTTAGATTGAGGTGGATATAATGCTGGGAAAGCCCTTTCCCTTTTGTGGCTGCTTTTGTTTTGTGGAAGGGAAGTAGAGTGGGCTGTAAGCATGCTTTGTGTTTGAGATAATGTAATGAAAGCAGATAAGGACAAACTGTGAATCTTGCAAAGTGTGACCTTGGTTGCCACAATAGGGTGAGTACAGCAGGCCTGTCAGATGGCTAGAAGATGGAGCAGAAAACAAACAGTTTGAGTCATCAGAGTGGTTAAATTGTTCCCAGGAGCCTATTGAAAATTGTGGGTGCCTGTTGCTGAACCTAGACTAAAGGCATTTTTCATCTTTTCTTAGCCTTATGTGCTCAAGCAAAGAGAGCTAGGCATTAACAAATATTCATGGCCTCAGGGGTTTTAATCAGCCTGGAATTTCTCCTGGTCATGGGGACAGTAGGATAAAGGAGGTTTAGTGGCAATAGGTAATGAGGCATTAGTTTGTAGCTTTACTGCTTCTTTAGCATTCTTAAATGTTAAGAGTCAGATCTTGAAAGAATATCCTGATTTGACTGTCAATCTGCATTTTAAGCAAACAAACCTTAGCTGTGCAATGAAAACCCCSAAGTATCCACTATATTATTAACTTCCCCCAGCTGTGTATTAAAATGATTATGGCTGTTAAATATCTGATGCAGATGAGTCAGTAACAACAATATTTTTTTTCAAATTTAGCTCCTGTAGGTTTGCTGCCTAAGCATTTCTCTTGCATTTGTCTTCTATTTTCATTTGTTTTCTATCTTCATATTAGGTTAGAGGGAATGAAAAATCATATTTGTGCTTTTTCCCTTTATTGATAAAAACCCTTATCTTCATGTCTCCACTGCTGAATCTTTTTGCTTTCTATTAGTAGCTTTACTATGCATAATTCTGAAGGCAATTTCTTAAAAAAATTCTTCCTTAAAAAAGAAGTTCCTCTCTGAGGTCAGATTTCAGCATCCATTTGAAGCAACATAAATGCGAGTTGTGACTGAAAAGGAAGCAGTGGTAATGCAGAGGCTGGTGAAAGACCTCTACGTATCATTTTTCAGTGATAACCCACACTTACRTTGGTTTAAAGTATGTGTGAAATGACAGCTTAGAATATGTGGTTCTTTTTTTGAAGTAGTGTAGTGATCCCCATGTAGGAAGCCAGGCAATTCTCTAGTTTCATATATGAGGCAATTCTGATGGAAAATTATTCTTCATCTTTCATGAGCTCTAATTTCAAAGAGCATCCAAGTCAACAGTAATGGTATTGTCCCAGAGTGAGAGCTGTTTTGTTAATTCTAGGTTTTCTATTTTCTCGGTTCAAGCATCAACACTTGCATTCCCACCTATGTATGTTAGGTGGAAAATCAGGTAAGGCATTAGTCTCAAAGTTGAGGTGGTAGCTAGTTGGTTGTGGTGTCTCTCAGGCCTCAATTGTGAAGACAGTGCTGTATAACATTGTTATTTAAATGACTTGGATGATGGGGTGAAGTGTGTCCTCAGCAAGCTCACAAATGGTACCAAACTGGAAGAAGCAGTCAGTTCATTGTGAGGAACTGTTACTCCTGGGCCTGCACAGGCTGGAGAAAATGTCTGATGGGAACCTCATGAAGTTCACCAAAGGCAAGTGGGAAGTCTTGCAGCTGGAGTGGAGTAACACCATGCAAAGGCATAGGCAGGGTGCTGACTAGCTGGACAGCAGCTTTGTCTACCAGGACCTTTTATGCAAGAAGTAGACCATGAGGCAGCAATGTSCCCTTGTGGCAAAGGCCACCAGTATCTTGGGTATCACAAGTGCAATCCAAGGAAGAGTTCCTCCCTTCTGTTTGGCACTTGCGAGACCATATCTGGAGTGTCGTGTCCTGTTTTGGACTCCGTAGGACAAAGGAGACGTGGATATGCTTTGTGAAGTTGTGCAGTGGTAGGGAAAAAGGCACCTGGAACCAAGTGGCAGCAAGCCAAATTCTCATTAGATATTAGGAAAATAAGAGGGAGGAACCAGTTGTTCTCCTGTGAATATCGGGATTGTTAGAGGTACTCCTTTGGCAACGCACTGAGCAAGCTTCTCTAAGCTGTCCCTCTGTTGAGCCAGTGATGGGACCAGATGATCTTGAGAGGTTTCTTTGAACCTGTGTTAMTCTGTGATTCTGTTCAACTAAGCCTTCCCTGACTGGTGTAGGTGTGTTGGTGGTGGATGAGGCCAGTGTGGGTGGCATCTAATTGTCTGAATGCAATGTTGTTGTACGTGAAGAGTATTTAACRTATCAGCTGGTAAAGACCAAATAGTATAACATAGCAGTATAATGTCTGGTGAAAATTTAACTGTTCTAGCCATGCATAGGTTTTGTTTTYACTCTTACTCATGAAGGGTTCCGTTTTGTAAAATGGGATCCAGAACAAGAAACTAATGATTGCTCCAACTAGTATTGCTGGTGTTGTCGCATGATACCTGTGTTTCTGGCAGAAATAGCTAATGTATTAGCTTGAATTTCCACTAGTTAAAAAGTAAATAGTTTGTTTTTCATTCTGGATGTCTCATTGTATTTTTAGATTCTGAAGAATTTTACATCTGTTCATCTCTCCTATGTGGAGCTGAAGCAAATGGGGCAGCAGCAGATTGGAAGTTACCCTGTTCACTTTCACCTATGTGGGGATGTGGATGAAAAAGGAGGTTATAGTTTTAAAACTTATCTGGAAGGTCTTTCCATTCATCACTGTTTCTCCAGATGTGTGACTGTTCATGCAACTAATGGCTTGCTGGTAGGTGCCAGGACAGTAAAACTATACCTTGTTGATGATAAATGTTAAAAAGAGTATTTAGAGCAAAAACAGCCTCCTTCCTTCTTCAATTTTAAAATGCTCAGCAGCATGTTTTTTTTATGGCAATGAATAAACAAACAAGTGCAAACAGTAACTTTCTTTTTAACAGATCTTGCCGTTCTGGTTTTTTTCAGATCCTTGCAGGCAGCTAAGCTCTCCAGGCGTAGTAGTGTGTTTGTAAGGGATAAATAAAACTTCATGTTTGAGTCATCCTAACTGCTGATTCTGAAGCTTCGTTTGCAGCTGTGCCAACATAGTAAAACTAAATGGCTCTTGTCAAATAAATCCCAGTCAATGCTATTGCTAATGGCATAATGAACTTGTATTTCTGCAGATAAAGGACACCATTGGCTATGACACACTAGGTCACTGTTTCTTCATAGAAGATGGCATTGAACAGAGGAATACTCTGTTCCACAACCTTGGACTAGTCACCAAACCAGGCACTCTTCTTCCTACAGATAGAAACAGCAGCATGTGTATTGGTATTAGGGATAAAGTGTATGGAAGTTATGTCCCAGTGCCAGCCACAGACTGCATGTGAGTATTTCCTGGTGAAAAAGCAGAATCAAACTGTTTGCAGTAGTTAAATTGCTGAGCGTCTCTTGACAGTATAGAGAGGAGAACATCTTCATGCATAAGCTTAYGAATACAGAGACCTTAAATGTGATTCACATAGTAGCACGGTTTAGAAAAAGAATTGTTATCTAGCCTTTTATTAAAGATTAAAAAAAAATTGTTCTGTCAAAGATTGTTATTTCCTGTGGTACATGCTCAAAAAACTTAAGACTGCATCTTTATTTCAGTGCAAAAGCCCCCACATTCTCAAATTATTGGCAGTAGTTTTTCTTCATAGCATTAATCTCTTTTAGAAGCACTGAGTATATGAAATGTTTTAAAATACTGTGTACTGAAATAAAAAAGTAGCATTTCCATGACTACTTAAATGTGGGGTGTTTGTGATTTCCCTTCATATGTAAATTAGTGAATTTAGACATCAGATTAACATTTTCTAATGTGCTTATTATGAAATGTAAGAGATTTCTGTAAGGGACATAGAGCTTCTGAATAATAGTTTGTTTTTTGAATAATATTTTAGGGCAGTTTCAACCTTCTGGATTTCTCATCCCAACAATCATCTTATAAATAATGCAGCTGCAGGTTCGCAGGTGAGGCATACAGATGTACTTCAGCACAAACTGTTCATTGCCCTGATGTTCACAAAATGTGTGCAACATTACACTTAAGGATTAAAAAAAAAAAAATGAATCTCTTGGCACGTTTGGTAGCACATTAGCCTGATAAGCACATTTTGTCTAAATGTGCATTTAAGAGAAGCCACCTTTGTTTTGGCTGGAACAGAGGAGATCTCTTCCTCTTTGTAGTTTCTAGCGCTTATGCATGCTCACACACATGTTATTATGTATACATGTACATAGATWTATGCATACCTGCATATATATAAATCTTTTTATTCCCAAGGAGTTAGTGCACTGCATTGTAACAGTAAGGCTTCTCTGTCTTACATAATTTCTGTCATGATTTTACTCTTTGACTGCTTTTCAACATTTGGCTTTATAGCTTCATTCTTTGAACTGAAAAATAGCATAGCTAAGATACTTTTTTAATTATTATTGACTTTGTCATTAGTCATTGTTTCTTAGCATTTTTTTTATGACTTAGGCATAGAATACATACAAAAATGGAATTAGTGGAGMTGGATTCAAAATTCTGAAATAGGTTGAAATGTCTGTAGTGTAAAAAGCTTACAAAATTCTTTTTCTGCTTCTTGCATGTCCTTCCCTCCCCGCCCCGGAGAAACATTTTTTATTTTTAATTGTCCAGATCCTTCCTAACAGTAGACAGACTTAATCAATCAAACTATTCTTCTATTTCCTACTTAGTATCTTTCTATTTTGTTGACTGTAAGTGACATTCCTTTACCTGTTTTCAGTATTGTAGGCCAAGTTACAGGAAACAGCTGGCATGCATCTGCTGCCTAAAATTTGCAAGGACTTTTTTGCATTTGTAGTGTACCACAGAGGATGTCATTTGCTTTTGTTATCTTGGTGTATATTATCAGAGTGAGCATTTGTGTATGGTGCAAAGTTTAGTAGCTCTGTTACTGCAGGCCAAGTCAGTGCACCTCCC
This sequence comes from Rhea americana, assembly GCF_003343005.1. Lineage (NCBI taxonomy): Eukaryota > Metazoa > Chordata > Aves > Rheiformes > Rheidae > Rhea > Rhea americana. The sequence goes on from NW_028185150.1 coordinate 8,811,711, forward strand.
TTGAATGGACATAAATACATTTGTGTAAAAGTTTATTGTGTTTCAGAAACAAAATACTCAAACTTTTTTCTAAAAATTACACTGTACAGCTTATGCTGGCTTAAATTTTAACACTTAACAAGCAAATTAAAGAATGCTACTGCCTTCTCCTTTGTTAAAGAGTGAAGCCTATTGTAAAGCTGTATCAGCAAAGCACACTTTTCTGTTTGGGCTATACATGTGAAATGCATTTTTGTTTCTTAAAACAAGTATTTAGAAAAACAAATAATGTTGTAAGTGCATAAGGAGCTTTCAAGTTTCTTTTTTTT